>NC_057803.1:93603783-93611609 GCF_018294505.1 Triticum aestivum | reverse complement strand
CGGTTTTCACGAGAAAATCGTTCGGTTTTCTTTCGAAACCCTAGATCTCGTTTTTTCTATTAGATCGATTTTTCCCTCGATTTATTTATTTTGTGGATGTTCATCCGTACGTTCATTTTAACGAACGCCATTCATCCGTTAGTCACAGACAGCGAATGTTCGTTCGTTGGCCTGTTCATCAGCTTTTCTTTTTCCAGGGTTTTCCGTGATTATTTTTTAGCGCGATTTCTGCCATCATCTTAGTTTTAGTTTATATTTTCGCTCGTTTATCGGAATTAGGTGATTCAAGCGCTTGGATCTTTGTCTCGAAGCCCTCTTTCTGATTAACCAACTTGAATAAGATTTTGGTACTGTAAAATTTGACTTTAGTCCAGACTAGTAATCGGATCTTGTTCCTTTTGCAGTTTGAGTTTCGTTGCTCCGTTTGATTTGATTCTTTTTGGAAACCTGAGTTCTTCAGTTAAACTTCCTGGTTAGATCTTCTTATTTGAGTTTACCCATGCATCCTTGCTTTATTGCTTATGTATGCTATAGTTTATTTGCGATAGAACACCCGGAGTGCGAAGCGTGCTACTATGAGTCCCTAGGATTTGCAGATCGTCGGCAAGGCAAGTAACACTTTGATCATACCCCTTTATCACCCAGGTTTTATGCATTAGTTTCAATCTTCACATGTTGCATGAGTAGGATCTCCTAACATGTGGGTCTGGGAAGTAGATGATGAGGTAGAACCTATTGCCCGTTTTATTATCAAACCCTTGGGAGTTACTTCTACGTTATGCTTACATTGCCATGCTATGCTCGTAGACGTGGATTGGGTTTGAGTGTATCCATTACAGTTATTAGATGTTAATTAATGGTTCAACTTAAGGTGGAAACTTTAATACACATCTGGGTGGATTGCTTGTGGGCACCTGGAGAATCCAGTGTTGTCCTAGGATATCCCGGAGTAGCCGTGTGATCATCCTACGGTCCTTCACCCAGGCTCAAAGGGATCATAAGACTATTCATGCTAGAAACTTCCGTGTGCAGCCACAAGCCATTATGGTCTCTGGCATAGTTGAGTAAGTTGCATGAGCTCTTGAAGAGGTGGACTAGCAGATGTAGGGGATTGTAGGTGTACCAGTCCGCTCGGAGTAGAGAGCAAATGCTTCTGAAAGATTGTGTCTCGGTCATCCGTTTCTCAAACACCCTATAGTGCAAGAAATCCAATGGAGGAGATCGAGTCTTGTGGGGAAAAGTGCACAAACCTCTGCAGAGTGTATAAACTAATCATGGTTAGCCGTGTCCCCAGTTATGGACATCTTGAGTATCTGGTTCTTGGATTATCATATGGATCTCATCACTCTAAATAAATTTTGTTGGGTTGATAATTACTTTAATTAGTATTAATTTGGAGGAACCTTCTCAATATTGTTCAACTACCATGATAGTTAAATAAAATATATTCCTTTGTTGTAGGAAATTTTTTGCTTTTCCCAAAACATATTAACCATACAGCCTCCACCAGCCATATATACATGTCGTGATATCATTTATCTTTTCATTACTCTCCTGTGTTTCATTGCCGGCATATTCCATGTGCTGACCCGTTTTCGGGCTGCAACGTATCATCTTGCAGACTTTTCTGGCGAGGAGTAAGATGCGATAGGTCGTTTGTCATGCACTCAGCTATGCCGTTGGAGTTGATGGACTCACTTTATCTTCCTAGCCTTCCGCTGTTATCATATTAGATGGCCTTAAGCCATATTTGTTGTATTAAGTTCTCTCTTGAGACATTCGATGTAATAAGTGTGTGATTGCCACTCTGTTATAAATCCTTCGAGTACTGTGTGTTTCAGCATTACTGATCCAGGGATGACACTGAAGCACAAAGACTTGACCATTTAAGGTCGGGTCACTAAAAGATGGTATTATAGCACATGCTGAATGTAGGACACGACCGCTGAGAAAAGCCATAGGCAACTCTTCTCTACTTATTTCTAACTCCTCTCCATTTTCTACTCTTTAGGATGGCGGACTCGAGGAACAAATTTGCGCAACCAGATGAAGACACACCTTTTGGACGACACTTGAAGGAAGTCACTAAGTACCTGAACATTGGAATACCAAGCTTCACCGGGACCTATACCGCCACTTTACCAGAAGAGGAGTGCTGCATGAATCGAGTTCAAGTTCCAGGAAGGACGTTCTCGCCAGTCACTAAACCCATAGAGTTTTCCTTTGATGCACCAACTTGGAGTCTAGGCAAGAGTATGGCAGCCCACATTGCTATGGGGCGCATCGGCGAAGTTTACCACAAGGAGCTTAAGGACACTATCTACCAGATATGTGGGCACCGAGATGAGCAATGGAAGATGATCAACACCAGGAAGGACAGGTCCATTGCAGCATTCATCCAGGAATTAAACCATCACATTCGTCGCCAGGAGAACCAGATGTGCGCAAGCATGATAGATTTGAAGAAGGCGATGATCAGGATCACGGAGCTAGAAGAGGAGCTTAAGTCTACACGCGATGGATATGAGGAGGAAATGATGATACTTGTGGAGAGGAATGACGACATGACCGGGAAGCTAGGAGTTTTTATGGGAGACCCCGCGCCAGGAGGAGAAAACGACGAACCCAAGGAGATTCGTTCTGAAGACTACATCATCATCGACGACACCGACTCCGACCCGGATAGTAGTGATGATGACTATGAAGACGAAGCTGGACCGGATATCATGGAGTCTTCCACCGATCAAAATTTCTAGTAGACCACCATACTCTTAGTAGTACACCCCCATGTAAATATTAGTAGTCCGAGCACTGTGACGATAGTTAGACCGATTGTATGCCCTTGCTTGATTGATTGAGTGATATGATAGGATTGTGTTTGTCTCATGTGCATATGGGTAGTGTTTTCTCATTAGACCTCATTCTATTCTAATCTCTTCCCTCTAAACCTATAAGATGCCTCCGAGACATGACCCCGGTTTTGCTTTCGCACCGGAGCTCACTCAGTTGATCCAGCAGCAGAATGCCTTGATGCAGTTGTTAGTTTAGAACCAAGGCAACAACAACAACCCACTGCCACCACCCCCAGTTGACAACTTAGCCTGTTTTCTGAGGCTGCAGCCGCCGGTGTTTTCCAGTAGCACGGAGCCAATAGTTGTGGATGATTGGCTGCGCAAGATTGGAAGGGAGTTGACCACCGTAGGTTGCACAGATGCTGAGAAGGTGTGTTTTGCCGCACACCAATTGGATGGACCCGTAGCCTCATGGTGGGAGAATTACACAGCCACTGTTCCTATAGCTAATGTCACCTGGGAGCAGTTTCAGCAAGCATTCAGCATAGCCCACGTATCCACTGGAGCTATGAGCATGAAGAAGCGTGGGTTTCACAACTTACGCCAAGGGAACCATACCGTAGGCCAGTACGTGGAGGAGTTTAGTAAGTTATCCCGCTATGCTCCAGATGATGTGGCCACAGACGCTGCAAAACAGGTGAAGTTTATGGAAGGGTTGAATGATGATATGAGTATGCAGTTAATGGTGGCAACATTTAACAACTACCAGGAGTTGGTAGATAAAGCTCTCATGATCGAAGGGAAGCAGCAGCAGATAGAGAGCTGCAAGAGGAAATATGGACAAGGGAAGTACAATTCAGGAGCTCAGCAGAAGCCTCGCTTTACCCCGAACTCGGGAGGGCTTACCCATAACCATGGAGGCCACACTCACAATGGAGGAAGTTCCCATAATCATAATGGCCCAAAGAATGGGAATCGGAATGGAGCAAGCAGCAATCAGAACCGTTCAAATCCAGCCACACCCGCCAAGAGGGACCTAAGCCACGTTACTTGTTTCAAGTGCGGGAAGACTGGACACTATGCCGCTGAGTGCCCTGAAGAGAAGAACGGAAATGGTAATGGGAGCTCTGGGAAGAAGCCTAATCCATTTAACAAAGGACAAGTGAACCACGTGAATGTGGAGGAGGTTGAAGAGCAACCAGATGTAGTTATCAGTAAGTTTTTAGTTAAGTCGTTTACTGTAATCGTTCTTTTTGATACTGGTGCATTGCATTCATACATATCAAGGGAATTTGTGGATAAGTATAAGTTGCCCGCTAAAGTTCTTAAGACACCTATGCTAGTAACCTCACCCGGAGCCGAGTTCATGGCCAGCAGTGGATGTTTTCAGATGCCATTAACCATAGGTAGTCATGTTTTCCCCTCTGACTTGGAAATTCTGGAGTCGCAAGGATTGGGTGTGATACTAGTAATAGATTGGATGTCGATCTGTGTAGGAAACATCGATTGCGCCAGTAAGTCAATTTTGCTTACTACCCCGTTGGGAAAAAGGATCAAGTATGTATCCAGGCATGCGCCAAGGAGAACCCAAGTACATTCTCTCACGGGAGTTGTTCAGGAGGAAGTGACTATTGTGAAGGATTACCCAGATGTATTTACAGAGGAGTTACCAGGCATGCCGCCAGATCAAGACATCGAGTTTTTGATAGAGTTGTTGCCAGGCACGGGGCCTTTATCAAAGAGACCATACCGGATGCCCGCGAATGATCTGGAGGAGATCAAGAAACAGATTAAAGAGTTATTGGAGAAAGGTTACATCCGACGGAGTTCATCACCATGGGGAGCCCCAGTGCTATTGGTTGAGAAGAAGGATAACTCTTTGAGAATGGTTGTTGATTATCGTGCGTTGAATGAAGTGACGATCAAGAACAAGTACCCACTGCCGATGATCAATGATTTCTTTGATCAATTGCAAGGAGCTATAGTGTTTTCAAAGATCGATCTGCGACCAGGATATCACCAGCTCAAGATTCGAGAAAAGGATATACCTAAGACAGCTTTCACCACAAGGTACGGGCCATATGAGTATACGATTATGTCATTTGGATTGACTAATGCCCCTGCCTATTTCATGAGTATGATGAACAAGGTGTTCATGGAGTTCTTGGATAAGTTTGTCATGGTATTCATTGATGATATTTTAGTATACTCAAAGGATGAAGAGGAACACAAGGAGCATTTGCGTTTAGTTCTCGAGAAACTCAGGGAACATCAGTTGTATGCCAAATTCAGCAAATGTGAGTTTTGGTTGAAGGAAGTTGGATTTCTTGGACATGTTATATCAGGAGAAGGTATAGCAGTAGACCCCACCATAGTTTAGTGGGTCACTGAGTGGTTGGCACCCACCTCAGTTGGAGAGATCCGCAGTTTTCTTATGCAAGACGGAAGAGTTGTTTCATATGCCTCACGACAACTTCGACCGCATGAGTTGAATTATGCCACACATGACTTGGAGTTGGCAGCCGTAGTGCATGCACTCAAGACCTGGAGACATTTTCTTATTGGGAACCATTGTGATGCGTACACGGATCATAAGAGTTTGAAGTACATTTTCACACAGAAGGAGTTGAACCTCATGCAAAGGAGATGGTTGGAGCTTATAAAGGATTATGATATGAGGTTGCACTATCATCGAGGAAAGGCCAATGTCGTAGCAGATGCTTTGAGCCGAAAGAGTTATGCCAATACCTTAGTAACAGGAGGTTTGCCAAGGGAGTTAGCAGAAGATTTCAGGGAGCTACGTTTAGAGATTGTTCCTAGAGGTTTTGTTACAACCAAGTTCAGTCGACCTTGTTGGGAGAGATTCGAGAAGCCCACAAGGATGAAAAAGAAATTGTCAAGATAAAGGAGAAGATGAGTGAAGGCAAAGCCAAAGGTTTTCGTGAGGATGAGCACGACACCTTGTGGTTTGAGGACCGTATATTTGTGCCCAACAATGCAGAGATCAGGAAGTTGATATTAGAGGAAGCTCATGATTCACCATACTCGATACACCCCGGAAACACCAAGATGTATTTGGATTTGAAGGAGCATTTCTGGTGGACTGAAATGAAGAAGGATATTGCCGAGTATGTAGCTGTATGTGATGTATGTCAGAGAGTGAAGGCAGAACATCAGAAGCCAGTAGGATTACTGCAGCCTATGCCGATACCCGAATGGAAGTGGGATAAGCTTGGCATGGACTTTATCACCGGATTACCCAGGACCTGATCAGGATATGATTCTATCTGGGTAGTAGTGGACCGCTTGACCAAAGTAGCTCACTTTATCCCAGTGAAAACCACATATACAAGTGCGAAGTTGGCCAAGATATATATGACCAGGATCGTATGTCTACATGGAGTTACGAGGACCATCGTATCAGACAGAGGAACACAGTTTACTTCAAAGTTTTGGCACCAACTGCACCAGACTTTGGGAACCAGGCTGGAGTTCAGTACATCTTTTCACCCGTAGACAGATGGACAGACTGAGAGAGTCAATCAGGTTCTAGAGGACATGTTGAGAGCTTGTGCACTAGACTATGGGTCTAGTTGGGATGATAATTTACCCTACGCGGAGTTCTCGTACAACAACATCTACCAGGCCAGTTTGAAGATGGCACCATTTGAAGCCCTATATGGAAGAAGATGACGAACATCGTTGATGTGGGATGAAGTTGGAGACCGCCAGTTGTTTGGACCAGATTTGATTAAGGAGTCCGAGGAGAAGGTTAAGCTGATTCGAGATAGACTGAAAGTAGCTCAGTCCAGACAGAAGAGTTATGCAGACTCGAAATGCAAGGAGGTAGTATATGAAATCGGAGACAGAGCATATCTGCGAGTGTCACCTCTGCGAGTAGTTAAGTGTTTCGAAGATTAGGGGAAAGTTAGCCCCGAGATTTGTAGGACCGTACCATGTTTTGCAATGCATCAGAGAGGTTTCTTTCAAGTTGGAGTTACCTGAAGGATTGTCAGGAGTTCATGACGTGTTGCACGTTTCCCAGTTGAAGAAGTGCCATGCTGAGATGGCCGATATTCCTCTAAGAGATACAGTGCCCCTGGAAGCAATTAAGTTAGACAATGATTTGACATATGAGGAGAAACCAGTCAGGATTCTCGAATTTGCCAGTCGAGTTACCCGCAACAAGGTTATCAAGTTTTGCAAAGTTCAATGGAGCCACCGTACCTAGGATGAAGCCACTGGGAAAGAGAGGATGATCTACGCAAAGACCACCCACACCTATTTTCTAGCCAACCCGAATCTCGAGGGCGAGATTCATCTTAAGAGGGGTAGGTTTGTAACATCCCAAATTTTCAATTTGGAATGTTATACATAGGTCATTCATGCATATCATATTTTAATGCATTTCGTTTTGCGATCCTCGAAATCCTAAGCAACTCAAGGACCCTGGGAGAGAGTTGGGGATTTTCCTAGTTCTCATATTTAAACTTTTCTCAAATATCGAAACAAGGGTCACTTTGGTTTTAATTATTTTTCTCCCCAAAAATATTTCATATTAAAATTTAATGGGAGAAGATAATATGATTTCTCCAAAATAAATGAAATGTTGGAGGAAAATATTAAAATCAATTTGTATTTTTTAGTTGGGGTTTTATTGCTATTTTATTTGGATTAGGAAAAATATGCGTTTTTCAAAATTGCATTAGAGGCCCAAATAAAGTTCACTTTGTCCGCTATATTTTTAGAGGACGGGGAAAATTTATTTCAGGATTTTTGGAGTTCGTTTAGTATTTCTTTCAATCGTTTTTCTACACGTTGGAATACTTTTTTTAAAAAGTGCGAACCGACTTACCGGGCCGTGTCCGGCTAGGACACTTAGCCCGGGGCTTTATAAGCCCTGCCCCCGAGGCCGAGGCCCAAGTCGCCCCAGCCCCCGAAACCCTAGCGCCGCCCGCCCGCGTCCCGCTGCGCTGCTGCCGACCCCGCTCGCTGCCGCCGCGGCCTAGCTCATCGCCGCGCCGCCTTGCCGCC
>NC_057803.1:93520425-93603288 GCF_018294505.1 Triticum aestivum | reverse complement strand
GACCCGCCGGAGCCGCGCTGCCGCCGCACCGCCGTCCCGTCTTGCCGCCCCGCGCCCGACCCGCCGGTGGTAGCCGCCGCCGCCGGTTTTCGCGAGAAAACCGTTCGGTTTTCTTTCGAAACCCTGGGTCTCATTTTTTTCTATTAGATCGGTTTTTCCGTCGGTTTATTTATTTTGCGGACATTCGTCCGTACGTTCATTTTAACGAACGCCATTCATCCGTTAGTCACAGACAGTGAATGTTCGTTCGTTAGCCTGTTCGTCAGCTTTTCTTTTTCCAGGGTTTTCCACGATTATTTTTTAGCGCGATTTCTCCCCTCATCTTAGTTTTAGTTTATATTTTCGCTCGTTTATCGGAATTAGGCGATTCAAGCGCCTGGATCTTCGTCTCGAAGCCCTCTTTCTGATTAACCAACTTGAATAAGATTTTGGTACAGTAAAATTTGACTTTAGTCCAGACTAGTAATCGGATCTTGTTTCTTTTGCAGTTTGAGTTTCGTTGCTCCGTTTGATTTGATTCTTTTTGGAAACCTGAGTTCTTCAGTTGAACTTCCTGGTTAGATCTTCTTATTTGAGTTTACCCGTGCATTCTTGCTTTATTGCTTATGTATGCTATAGTTTTTTTGCGATAGAACACCCGGAGTGCGAAGCGTGCTACTACGAGTCCCTAGGATTTGCAGATCGTCAGCAAGGCAAGTAACACTTTGATCATACCCCTTTATCACCCAGTTTTTATGCGTTAGTTTCAATCTTCACACGTTGCATTAGTAGGATCTCCTAACATGTGGGTCTGGGAAGTAGATGATGAGGTAGAACCTACTGCCCGTTTTATTATCAAACCCTTGGGAGTTACTTCTACGTTATGCTTACATTGCCATGCTATGCTCGTAGACGTGGATTGGGTTTGAGTGTATCCATTACAGTTGTGAGATGTTAATTAATGGTTGAACTTAAGGTGGCAACTTTAACACACATCTGGGTGGATTGCTTGTGGGCACCTGGAGAATCCAGTGTTGTCCTAGGATATCCCGGAGTACCCATGTGATCATCCTACGGTCCGTCACCCAGGCTCAAAGGGATCATAAGACTATTCATGCTAGAAACTTCCATGTTCAGCCACAAGCCATTATGGGCTCTGGCATAGTTGAGTAAGCTACATGAGCTCTTGAAGAGGTGGACTAGCAGATGTAGGGGATTCTAGGTCTACCGGTCCGCCCGGAGTAGAGAGCAAATGCTTCTGAAAGATTGTGTCTCGATCATCCTTTTCTCAAACACCCTGTAGAGCGAGAAATCCAACGGAGGAGATCGAGTCTTGTGTGGAAAAGTGCGCAAACCTCTCCAGAGTGTATAAACTAATCATGGTTAGCCGTGTCCCCGATTATGGACATCTTGAGTATCTGGTTCTTGGATTATCATATGGATCTCATCATTCTAAATAAATTTTGTTGGGTTGATAATTACTTTAATTGGGATTGAGTTGGAGGAACCTTCTCAATATTGTTCAACTACCATGATAGTTAAATAAAATATATTCCTTTGTTGTAGGGAAAAATATGCTTTTCGCAAAACATATTAACCATACAGCCTCCACCAGCCATATATTCATGCAGTGATAGCATTTATTTGTTCATTACTCTCCTATGTTACATTGCCGGCATATTCCATGTGCTGACCCGTTTTTGGGCTGCAACGTATCATGTTGCAGACTTTTCAGACGAGGAGTAAGATGCGAGCGGTCGTTTGTCATGCACTCAGCTATGCCGTTGGAGTTGATGGACTCACTTTATCTTCCAAGCCTTCCGCTGTTATCGTATTAGATGGCCTTAAGCCATATTTATTGTATTAAGTTCTCTCTTGAGACATTCGATGTAATAAGTGTGTGATTGCCACTCTGTTATAAATCCTTCTAGTACTGTGTGTGTCAGCATTGCCTATCCAGGGATGACACGGAAGCATAGAGACTTGACCATTTGAGGTCGGGTCACTACATATTTACACTTGTTACTTGTTACTCGTTACCAATTTGCTTATCATAAAACTATCTGTTACCGATAATTTCAGTGCTTGCAGAGAATACCTTGTTGAAAACCGCTTATCATTTCATTCTGCTCCTCTATGGGTTCGACACTCTTACTTATCAAAAGGACTGCAATAGATCCCCTATACTTGTGTGTCATCACATATCACATCACAACATGTCCTGCAAAACCAAGTTAGATGTCCTCTACTTTGTTGTTGCAAGTTTTACGTGGCTGCTATGGCCTTCTAGCAAGAACTGTTCTTACCTACGCATCAAAACCACAATGATTTTTCATCAAGTGTGTTGTTTTAGCCTTCAACAAGGACCGGCCATACTCAAACTCGATTCAACTATAGTTGGAGAAACAGACACCAGCCAACCACCTGTGTGCGAAGCACGTCGGCAGAACTAGTCTCATGAATGCGGTCATGTAATGTCAGTTCGGGCCGCTTCATCCAACAATACCGCTGAATCAAAGTAATATGTTGGTGGTAAGCAGTATGACTATTATCGCCCACAACTCTTTGTGTTCTACTCGTGCATATATCATCTACGCACAGACCTGGCTTGGATGTCACTGTTTGGGAACACAATATTTCAAAAAAAATTCCTACGATCACGCAAGATCTATCTAGGAGATGCATAGCAACGAGACGGGGAGAGTGTGTCTACGTACCCTTGTAGACCGAAAGTGGAAGCGTTTAGTAACGTGGTTGTTGTAGTCGAACATCTTCACGATCCAACCAATCCAAGTACCCAACGTACGACACCTCCGTGTTCAGCACACATTCAGCACGATGACGTCCCTCGAGCTCTTGATCCAGTTGAGGACAAGGGAGAGTTCCGTCAGCATGACGGCGTGGCGACGATGATGATGAAGTTAGCGGCGCAGGGCTTCACCCAAGCACTACGACGATATGACCGAGGTGTTAAACTGTGGAGGGGCGCACCGCACACGGCTAAGAGATTGTCTGTTGTGCTTTGGGGTGCCCCCTGCCCCCGTATACAAAGGATGGAGGAGGAGGAGGCCGCCCCCCTAGGGGCGCGCCTAGTGTGGGGGGTCCTACTAGGACTCCCAAGTCCTAGTAGGATTCCTGAGGAAGTCCTGGATTAGGGGGTCTCCGGACAGCCGGACTATCTTCATTGGCCGGACTGTTAGACTATGAAGATACAAGATTGATGACTTTGTCTCGTGTCCAGATGGGACTCTACTTGGCGGGGAAGGAAAGCTAGGCAATACGTATATGGATATCTCCTCCTTTGTAACTGACCTTGTGTAACCCTAACCCTCTTCGGTGTCTATATAAACCGAAGGGTTTTAGTCCGTAAGACAACAATCACAAACATACAATCATACCATATGCTAGCTTCTAGGGTTTAGCCTCTCTGATCTCGCGGTAGATCTACTCTTGTACTACCCATATCATCAATATTAATCAAGCAGGACGTAGGGTTTTACCTCCATCAAGAGGGCCCGAACCTGGGTAAAACTTCGGGTCCCCTGCCTCCTGTTACCATCCGGCCTAGACGCACAGTTCGGGACCCCCTACCCGAGATCCGCCGGTTTTGACACCAACATTGGTGCTTTCATTGAGAGTTCCGCGGTGCCGTCGCCACCAGGAAGGATGCCTCATCCCATCTTTAAAGATGGCTAGGTGGTTTCCTTATGACCACTTGTTCGGCCGCTGCGCCGGTGATGACTTCTCGGGTCATCAAAAGCAATCTTCATGTCAACTCGGAGCTCGCCGAGCAGTTGGATCCAATGGAGCTCTCTTCCCTGAACGAGCTCTTGGATCGCATCGCCGCCCTGGGAGTCGCTATAGACTACGATCAGATTGGGCCTAAACTCGATCTGAGAGAGATTAACTCTCCTCAGGTCACCCATCACGTTACAGTGGTGGAGGAACAATGTGGCAACCCTTCATCTATCTTAAGGACTAGCTATGTCCGATACCTCCAAGCCAGATACCCGTGGAGGGGAGGACGCCACTCAAGGCCTGAACCTAGAGTCTGGCAGCAGGCTAGGTTTATCGGAAAACTTCCAAGAATCCAAACTTTCGAGTTTGGAAACTCCTTGGCCCCTGCGTCTCAGATCGGGTGAGGATTCGGATTCAATTCCACCCACCCACCCAAAGATATGCGATCTATCCCAAATTAGGCAAGAGCCAGAAGAAACAGTACACCATTACTGGGCCAGATTCCTCCTAGTCATGAACAGGATAAAGGACTGCCGCGAGGAAGACGCAATTTCATTCTTCTGCAATAATTGCACGGACAAGGGAATCCTCAATGCCATAAGTCGCCGCGAAATTACACGCTTTTCCGACTTGGTGCCCATAGTACGAAAGTACTGTGCGATGGAAAGCGCCTGGAAAACCGAAATAAATTTTTTGGATAATCTGGCCCTGAATACAAACCCAGTCCGAAGTAAAAGGGTGCATTATCACAATACACCTGGGTTAACTACCAAAAAGCAAAATCCCTCTACGGGGCAAGGACCCGTACTGGAGGGATGGCTCAACGGACCCTGCAAAATTCATAGTACAGCGGATGCAATACCAACACACAGTCTTACAGCATGTTGGATACTCCGGCAGGTGGCCAAAAGTGGTGAGGATCTACCCCTCCCAAAAACCACAGAGCACCATCCCGTGGACAACAATATGGTGTTAACGGTCTTTGAGACCTTCGCGTCAAATAATAGACGCAAGCGAACACTCCGCAGCATGGCCGAAATCTACCACATAGCAGAAATAAATCCTCGGAGTGAAATGGCCATTACCTTCAATGCCAGTGACGAACCCAAATTCCGAACAGCCCGAGCACCAGCCGCACTGGTCCTCAGTCCAATCGTGGACGGCTTTCGACTCACCAAGGTACTCATGGACGGCGGCAGCGGATTAAACCTCATTTATGAGGAAACTCTTCAAAAGATGGAAATAGACTGGAGCCACATTGAGCAATGTAGCACAACCTTTAGAGGAATCATCCCCAGTCGGGAAGCATGCTGTGCTGGGAAAATCACACTAGACGTGGTATTCAGCACACCGGATAATTACAGGTCCGAAGAAATTACATTCCAAGTGGCCCCGTTCAGCAGCGGATACCACGCTCTACTAGGGGGGGGAGGCGTTTACAATCTTCCAAGCCATACCCCATTACGGGTACATGAAGCTCAAAATGCCCGGGCCCAACGGAATCATCACCCTTGCTAGTGATCCGGACATAGCACTCCGCGCCGAAAATATGACAGCCGCACTGGCCCTCGAGGCACTATCCGAAGCCCTAGCGGCCGAGGAACTAACTGCGCTGCGCTCCATGGTGAACAGGGACAATGTGATACTCGATAAAAGATCCAAGTCCACCTCCTTTAAACCGGTGGACGAAATAGTTAAATTCCAAGTCCATCCAACGGACCGTACAAAAACAGCTTCCATCGGGGCACAATTAAACCCCGATGTCGACTCCGCACTGCGAGAGTTCCTACGCGAAAACTAGGACATTTTTGCCTGGCACCGTTCAGACATGCCAGGAATCCCACGCAGGCTGGCTGAGCACAGCCTAAATATCCTAAAAGGATTCAAGCCAGTCAAGCAGGCTCTTCGACGTTTCTCCGAGCCTAAGAGACAAGCCATGGGAGAGGAACTAGCCAAGCTATTGGAGGCCGGATTCATCAGAGACATTAAACATTCGGACTGGCTAGCAAACCTGGTGATGGTACCAAAGAAGGACAAATCCTGGCGCTTGTGCGTCGATTTTAAGGACCTTAACAAGGCCTGCCCAAAGGATCCCTTCCCCTCCCCCGCATCGATCAAATCATCGATGCTACCGCAGGACACGATTCATTGTGTTTCCTCGACGCATACTTCGGCTACCATCAAATTAAAATGGCGGAGCCAGACCAAGCCGCAACGGCATTTATCACACCATACGGCCCATTCTGCTTCAACACAATGCCCTTCGGGCTCAAAAACACCAGCGCAACATATCAGCGCATGATTCAGACATATCTGGCAAACCAGATCGGCAAAACAGTGGAGGCATATGTGGACGACATGGTCGTTAAAACCAAGCATGTCGAAACTCTAGTAGACGACTTGAGGCTCACATTCGACAACCTCCGAACATATGACATCAAGCTCAATCCGGAAAAATGCGTTTTCGGCGTACCAGCCGGAAAGCTCCTGGGATTCATTGTCTCCAGTAGAGGTATTGAAGCTAATCCGGCCAAAATCCGAGCATTGTCATAGTTGGCTACCCCAATAGACCTCAAACAAATACAAAAATTGACTGGATGCGTGGCGGCTCTAAGCCGCTTTATCTCCCGCTTGGGAGAAAAAGCATTACCCCTTTATCCCCTCCTCCGGCGCACTGAACACTTCGAGTGGACGGATGCTGCCTTGGCCGGACTGAACGAAATAAAAGCCATATTGGCAACAAACCCAGTCCTGGCCGCGCCAAACATTGGCGAACCAATGCTATTATACATTGCGGCAACTCACCAAGTAGTAAGCGCAGTGCTCGTCATCGAGCGAGAAGTGGGCAGACACAAATTCCCCCTCCAAAAGCCGGTCTACTATGTGTCCATTGTCCTTACTCCATGCAAATCACTGTACCCGCACTATCAAAAGATACCGTACGCGGTATTTATGGCATCCCAGAAGCTGCGACACTACTTTCAAGAGTGTTCGATAACAGTAGCCTCGGAAGTACCACTTAATGATATTATAAACAACCGCGACGCGACGGGCCGGATTGCCAAATTGTCCATTGAGCTCCTCCCATTCGACATAACTTACAAGCCACGGCGAGCTATTAAGTCGCAAGTTTTGGCTGACTTCGTCGCTGAGTGGACGGAAGCCGAACTCCCTAAAGAGTACGACACATATTCAAACTAGATCATGCACTTCGACGGCACCAAAATGTTGGCTGGTCTGGGGGATGGCGTTGTTTTGACGTCCCCAACAGGAGATACCGTTCAATACGTACTACATATAATGTATACGGACTCCAACAACGCAGCCGAATATGAGGCCCTCCTACATGGTCTCCGGATGGCAGTATCCATGGGCATTCAATGCCTAGAGGTGCGCGGGGATTCGAACCTCGCGATATCCCAGATAAATGGAGAATTCGCTGCCAAAGATCCAAAAATGGCAGCTTATCGCAATGCCGTCCTAAAAATGTCAGCTCGGTTTGAGGGGCTCGAATTTCATCATGTGGCTCGGGAAAACAATTAGGCGGCAGATATCCTCGCCCGCATCGGTGCAAAACGCGACGCGGTCCCTCCCAACATATTCCTGGAACGACTCTTCAAGCCATCCGTAGCATGGGAAGGGGACACTGGTAACAACAGTCCGGACCCGGGCAAAATACCCGATACCGAACTCTCTGACACAATCGGAGGCTCCGCCACCGAAATAACACATTCAACCCATAAAATAATGGCCATTATTGCCCCGTGGACAGAACCATTCCTAGCCTACCTAACTAGACAGGAACTCCCGGAGGACCAAAATGAGGCACGCTGCATAGTGCGGCGATCCAAGGCCTACAGGGTCCATGAGGGAGAATTGTACAAAAAAAGCGCTACCGGAGTCCTTCAATGGTGCATCTCCGAAGAGGAAGGGCGAAACCTTTTGGCAGAAATTCACGTCGGACTCAGCGGTCATCACGCCGCAGCCCGAGCTCTTGTAAGCAAGGCCTTCCGTACAGGATTCTATTGGCCAACTGCCCGGGCCGATGCACAGGACTTGGTCCAACATTGCGCCGGTTGCCAGCTCTTCGCAAATGAAAGCCACGTGCCACCCACCGCCCTCCAAACAATCCCCATTACACGGCCCTTCGCGGTCTGGTGGCTTGACATGGTTGGACCCCTTAAAGGGGGAACCCACAAGAAAAAATACCTATTGGTCATGGTGGATAAATTCACCAAATGGATAGAGGCTAAACCGGTTAAAACAGCCGAATCCGGTCCGGTGATAGATTTCATATCCGGGGTCGTACACCATTACGGCGTCCCCCACAACATCATCACTAATAACGGCACGAACTTCACGGCCGATGAGGTAAAACTCTGGTGCAGCAAAATGGGCATTAAGCTCGACTATGATTCGGTCTATCACCCACAAACCAACGGTCAAGTCGAATGAGTGAATGGTCTTATCATGAGCGGCATCAAACCCAGATTAGTGCGGTCCTTAAAGGAGTCTAACACGCACTGGGTAGAGGAGCTCGACTCCGTACTCTGGGGGCTGCAGACCACGCCAAATCGTAGTACCGGATATACACTGTTTTTATGGTGTACGGGGCAGAGGCAGTCCTGCCCTATGACATAATTCATGACTCACCTCGAGTGCGCATATACGAAGAAAGAGAAGCCGAGCTTGATCGGCAGGACAATCTGGACACCCTGGAGGAAGAGCGCGACATAGCCAAAGCCCGTTCCGCATTTTACCAGCAACAGGCTCGCAGATACCAAAGCAGAGAAGTACGGGCCAAAACTTATAACGTTG
Source organism: Triticum aestivum (assembly GCF_018294505.1). Lineage (NCBI taxonomy): Eukaryota > Viridiplantae > Streptophyta > Magnoliopsida > Poales > Poaceae > Triticum > Triticum aestivum. The sequence goes on along the minus strand of NC_057803.1, from coordinate 93,594,753 downwards.
GCAAACTAGTTCTATGGCTTCCGGATAAGAAAAAGAACAAGCTCGAGCCCAAATGGGAAGGTCCCTTCATTATCGACCAAGTTCTGACCGGCGGAGCGTACCGACTGCAGGATGCATCAACTAGTCGACTCGAGCCAAACCCATGGAACGCAGCAAGGCTCCGAAGATTCTATGCCTAGCACCGGACTTTATGTTAGTCCCCTCCCTTTTTCCATTTTCTGCATATGCCTCATCTGTCTTGTTTCCCTTTTTTCTTTTATTTCTCTAGGCCTTCAAGGGTCACCTTGTGCCTCACTCATACATCATAGATGCGCTAGCCGCACTCTTCATACCAGGGGGCTTCTTTCACAGAAGCTTTAATTATTTCACTAAGCCTCACGCCCAACACATGTGTTATACTTCCGCATGTACCTTTTTTCACCATTATATGCATCGATATGACTTAAGTTTTGGCCAAGCTGGGTTGCCTGGCTCTTGTATTTATGCCCTATGTTCCCATTAATTCGGCTAGGGCATAAGGGGAGCACCTCTGCGATTGTTACCGCCGGGTCAGCCGGACGTGTACCTCAGACTGGGTGAAGCCGAAAGCTAGCGTTCTTAAGGGAATATTCGGTCAGTGAACAAAAGATGACTTTTATTATTCATATCTGCCCCCAGATGATTTTTTCTGCGCTTCTTATCGCAGTCCGAACATGCACTTTATGGCATGCTTACCCAGGGGAAGGAACCCTTAACGGAACTATTCTCCCTGGAAGATGTTTCTTACTACCCATGTAATATAACATAACTAGTTGGGAACTTGTCTGATAAAGCACTAATGACCCCTACGCCTGGTCTCCATGCATGCCTTGGTTCTTACATAACCGAGAGGGTATTCGGATACACTCCAGACTATCGGGTCCTGAGGTTGAAGCGAAAAGGTCCGCCATGACAAATGATCTACAATCCGACTAGAAGGCATTATACATGTTAATTTAAACTTACATAGTCAATTTGACTGGTTGAATTCCTCTTCAATACCATCTAATAGGCTGTCTAGTCTACAGTCCTGTTGGGAATACTTTGCGGCCAATTCCACCTGGTCGTACACTAAGCTCATAGGGATCTCCTTCCCATCAGGGCCCATTGGTCCGACTTTGGCCATGTGGTTCGGGTCAGCCTTCGTGTACCGTGTCTTCACCAACGCCCAGGCTTCCCTAGCGCCCTCACGGCAGGCCGCTATCTTCCATAATCGGAAGCGCCGCCGTGCTCCCTTCAGCTTTTCTGCAAGCTCTCCAAGGCCTTCGGGTATGGAGACGGATGGCCACAAGGCCTGGGCGATGCCTTGCATCACCTGCCGAACTCGTTCGTGCAGCCGTGAGAGCTCGGGAAGAAGATCACCCGTTGAACCGGGCATCTCCTCGGCAAGACGACCTGTTAGCATACCTACAGACATAACTCTGTCAGCCAGCTTCCTCGCCGAACTCTTTTTCAAAGTTCATTCAAGCACTTACTAAATATGCCGCGTCGAAGCCGCCGATTCTCCTTAACAGAGTCCGACAGTTGGGCCCGAACATCTTTTAGTTCCACGCCCAGCTTGGTGTTGGCATCTAGGAGATCATTCTTCTCCTGCCTCACCCGTGTAAGCACGCTCTCACCGGCCTTCAGCTGGCGTATGAGTTGTTGCTTATCCGGATTCACTCCAGCGTCATCTGCAATTTTATCGTCAAATGTGCATATACGCCGCATTCTCATATGATACTTATCATTCGAAGGATATGTTACCAGGGGGGCCTCTTTGGCCTCCCCTGCTGCGGCCAGTGCGGCGTGAAGTTGGGCTTTGCACTGTTCCAACTCCTGGGACAGTTGAGTATTCTTTTCTGTAAGAACCTGCATAACAAATGATCCTTAAATTAGTTATCCTAACTGTTTCAAGTCTCAAGGGCTACTGATATATATATAATCATCAAATTTTCTCACCCGTATGTCCTTTACATACTGCTCCGTGGCTCTGGCTAGACCATTTTGAGCGGCACGGAGGTGCGCGTCTCCCGAATTGAAGGCATTCAATGCCTCTGGGGAGAAACAAGTGTCACAAAGCACAGTCCGGCGACGCTTGTGGTTCATGGCACTTTCCACCTCGGAATGGGTGGCGGACAGTTTATCTGCATCCTCTGTCAGAGGAGCACCCGTCGCACGCCTTGTATTCGTTCCCGCCTCCGAATCCGGCCTTGGAGCCTGGCTTGTGGAGGCGCGATTGGTAGCCTCTCCGGGTATAGTCCGGCGAGCGCTCTTTTTCCTAAAAATAAGGCATGGGCATTAAAATGCCTCTGAGAATAATGTCTCAATCCGGACTGCGGATCTTTTCAGCCTGCCTGGCCTCGCGACCCCTTGTTGGCTAATTGCCACAGGCTCGGCCTTGTGCCCCGCGGACCTCCCCTGTGAAACACGGCTGTTATGCGACAATCAAAAAGCGCAAGGACGGATCCCTTTTTAAAGTGTTGTGACTTCGGTCTCAGTCACCTGTGAGGCTGGAACTAGCCCAGGGTAATTGGCCGTAATGGCCACCAAAGCATTGTCATTACTCGATTGGTAAAATACCCCATCGATCAGCTCCACAGATACATCCGGATCCTCCTGGGAGGCCGGATCAAGGGACCGTCCGGGGTCCTCGGGTTGTGGAGGAGGGCTGCTTATCTCCTTTACAGCCTGGCGCAGCTCCTGCGATGAAATCGCTAGAATGAATACTTAACTACGGGAATATGAAATGGATGGACGATAAAAAGTCTCCGCTTACCCAGCTCAGAGGGTTGTACATAGAAAAACCGCACTGTGGGTTGACACGAAGGAATTCCTCCTCTTCTCCCTTGTACAAAGTGGATAAGATCTTTATTAGATCATCAGCCGATCCCGGCCCTTTGCGGCCGTGGCGGGTGGCATCATCCTCCCCGTTGAAATCCCACATGGGATGGCCTCTATACTGAAGCGGCTGCACCCCCCGCATGATGCATATGGCCATAACCTCGATCATGGTCAATCCGGATCGAGCTAAAAAACTTATCCGGCTCATCAAGTAAAGAATGTCCCTGTCATCTTCCTCCAGGGGGCTCCGTGGATGCCAGCTCCGGCGCTTCTTCAAAGGGGCGTTGTCGAACTCAGGAAGGCTGATCCGAATAGGATCCGGGAGGGGGACGTCTTCTATATAAAACCATTCTGAAGGTCAGTCTTCGGACATCTTCTTTGGGGTTCCAGACAGGTATCCGGTCTCGGCAATATGCCACACTTCGGCTCCGCCCACTTGATATATTGACCCCTTCTGAGAACAGGGCACAAGGCAGAACAACTTCTTCCATAGAGCGAAATGAGCCTCACAGCCCAAAAACAACTCGCAAAGGGCTACAAATCCCATGATATGCAGCAGGGAGGCAGGCGTAAGGTTGTGCAACTTGAGGCCGTAGAACTCCAGAATCCCCCGGAGAAACGGATGAATTGGGAATCCGAGCCCTCTTACCAAATAAGGGACAAGGCATACCCGCTCTCCCTTGGAGGGATTGGGACGGCTCTCCGCTTGCTCTCCGCCATTGTAGGTGGCAAGCCCGGCTCGAACCGGGACCAGGTACGCTGGGGGAAGAAATCCCTTGGACTGAAGCATCACCAATTTGCTGTGCGGGACGAAACATCTCTCCCAATCTCCAGGCTTGGAGCTAGGGGTGCAAGAGGAGGAGCTGCGTCGACCGGCCATGATGGAATGGATCTCTGTCAGGTGCGCTCCGCTGAAGGCTCGCCAAGGGGGATGGTGTGATTTGGATCTGAATCCTCATCTTTTTAAATAGGCGGCTCATTCACACAGCTAGGGGGGTAAATGTGAAAACACCCTGGCTCTTCACATTCGCTCGACACGTGGAAAGTGGCCATTATTGGGCGTGGAAGCCGAGGAGTACAAACATTCACAAGAAACCGGACATTATTTCGACAGGTACACAGAATTTGGAGAGGAACCCGCCTTGCAATGCCGAAGACAATACTGCGCACCGGACTCGTCGTCATTGAAGCCTGGTTCGGGGGCTACTGAGGGAGTCCTGGATTAGGGGGTCTCCGGACAGCTGGACTATCTCCATTGGCCGGACTGTTAGACTATGAAGATACAAGATTGAAGACTTTGTCTCGTGTCCGGATGGGACTCTACTTGGCGTGGAAGGCAAGCTAGGAAATACGTATATGGATATCTCCTCCTTTGTAACCGACCTTGTGTAACCCTAACCCTCTCCGATTTCTATATAAACCGAAGGGTTTTAGTCCGTAGGACAACAATCACAAACATACAATCATACCATAGGCTAGCTTCTAGGGTTTAGCCTCTCTGATCTCGCGGTAGATCTACTCTTGTACTACCCATATCATCAATATTAATCAAACATGACGTAGGGTTTTACCTCCATCAAGAGGGCCCGAACCTGGGTAAAACTTCGTGTCCCCTGCCTCCTGTTACCATCCGGCCTAGACGCACAGTTCGGGACCCCCTACCCGAGATCCGCCAGTTTTGACACCGACAATTCCCTTCCCCTTGTTTCCTTTTTCGGAGTAGCAAAGGGGGAAAGAGAGAAGGAGTACGAGGGGGAAAGGGGGGGCGCCGCTCCCACCCCTTGTCCAATTCAGATTGGCAAGGGGGGCACGTGCCACCTCCTATGGCCGGCCCTCTCTCCTCCAGTAAGGCCCATGTTGGCCCATTACCTTCCTGGGGGTGGGGGGGGGGGGTTCCGGTAACCCCTAGCACTCTGAAACTTATCTGAAACTTCCTGAAACCATTCCGGTGTCCGAATGTAACCATCCAATATATCGATCTTTACCTCTCGACCATTTCGAGACTCGTCGTCATGTCCATGATCTCATCTGGGACTCCGAACAAGCTTCTGTCATCAAATCACATAACTCATAATACAAATCATCATCGAACGTTAAGCGTGCGGACCCTACGGGTTCGAGCACTATGTACACATGACCGATACACATCTCCGGTCAATAACCAATAGCGGTACCTGGATGCTCATATTGGTTCCTACATATTATACAAAGATCTTTATCGGTCAAACCGCATAACAACATACGTTATTCCCTTTTGTCATCAGTATGTTACTTGCCCGAGATTAGATCATCGGTATCCTGATACCTAGTTGAATCTCGTTACCGGCAAGTCTCTCTACTCGTTCCGTAATGCATCATCCCGCAACTAACTCATTGGTCACATTACTTGCAAGGCTTATAGTGATGTGCATTACCGAGAGGGCCTAGAGATACCTCTCCGATACAGGGAGTGACAAATCCTAATCTTGATCTATGCCAACTCAACAAACACCTTCGAAGACACCTGTAGAGCATCTTTATAATCACCCAGTTACGTTGTGACGTTTGATAGCACACAAGGTGTTCCTCCGCTATTCGGGAGTTGCATAATGTCATAGTCGGAGGAATATGTATAAGTCATGAAGAAAGCAATAGCAATAAAACTTAACGATCATTATGCTAAGTTAACGTATGTGTCTTGTCCATCACATGATTCTCTAATGATGTGATCCCATTCATCAAATGACAACACATGTCTATGGTTAGGAAACTTAACCATCTTTGATTAATGAACTAGTCAAGTAGAGGCATACTAGGGACACTTTGTTTGTCTATGTATTCACACATGTACCAAGCTTCCGGTTAATACAATTCTAGCATGAATAATAAACATTTATCATGATATAAGGAAATATAAATAACAACTTTATTATTGCCTCTAGGGCATATTTCCTTCAAAAACAATAGCATGAAACTTTATTTCTTGCGAGATCTGATAAATTCCCAAAGAGGGAGGGCGGGAGGGAATTTGGCTAGGCTTGATCCACGTCGATAGGCAGGGCATTACCGAGAGAGCATGCGAGTGAGGGGATATTGCAAGCCCAACTAGCATCGCAGTCACCCAAGACTGCTTATGCACTTTCCATTCACCAGCCCACACGACTTCACTGTCTTCACACCAACAAAAATAGAATAGACCAACTGCATCTCACAACCGTGGCCACCTTACCAACAGGAACCGTCGCCGAATAGCGCAAATCCCCTCCATGCCTGGATCTAGAACAGAGTTGGCGGATCTAAACCAGAATTGCCTAACGCCGGTAGCATGCTACCCTAGGCAAGCTACATGGTGTCACCAACCACCTACCACAATCATTAACACACACTGTTCTCAAATCTTGCAAGCCCTGCCAGCCACCGTCAGACAAGCATCAAGTTTAGATGAACTATGACCCCCCATCGCGTTGGAGCCCCAACCCGAAGCATGGAGAAGGGGTCCACCCTGCAGCATGACCTCCACGGGAGTGTTGGAAATATGCCCTGGAAGCCGCCATGTGATGATAATGTTTTCCTATGTATTCCCGAGTTATTTGTATTGTCTTTGAACATCATCACTGATATGTATAAACAAGTATGTGACTTGTTTCTCGGAGTATATATTGTGATGATTGTTCTTATGGTCCCTAGTTAATAAGGTTATGCACACATATCCTTTGACTAGTTTGTGAATCAGCCGATAACTATGTTTCACAAGTCATGGACATATAGAGATGCTAACCAAATAGTATAGACTTAGGATGGGGATCACTGAGTTGAACATTCCCATTTTGAGAAACAACGAGATATCGTCATCTATTTGCCCCGAATACAATTTATATGCCATGTATTAGACTTGATGTCTTCACATGTACTCCCTTCGTTCCAAATTACTCGTCGCAGAAATGGATGTATCTAGAACTAAAATACATCTAGATACATCCATACTTGCGACAAGTAATTCGGAACGGAGGGAGTACTTGGGATGTGGAACAACTTACTTAGGGTCTATCAAACACCACTCCATAAATAGTGTTGGGGAATGTAGCATGCAATTTCAAAAATTTCCTACGCTCACGCAAGATCTATCTAGGAGATGCATAGCAACGAGAGGGTGAGAGTGTGTCCACGTACCCTCGTAGACCGAAAGCGGAAGCGTTTGACAATGTGGTTGATGTAGCCGAACTTCTTCTCGTTCCGACCGATCAAGTACCTAACGTACGACACCTCCGAGTTCTGCACACGTTCAGCTCGATGACGTCCCTCGAACTCTTGATCCAACAAAGTGTCGAGGGAGAGTTCCGTCAACACGACGGTGTGGTGATGGTGATGGCGATGGCGAAGTGAACCATGCAGGGTTTCGCCTAAGCACTACATGAATTTTACCGGAGGCGTAAACTGCGCCGCACACGGCTAACAATGTTTGTTGTGTGTTCTAGAGGTGCCCCCTCATATATATAGGTTGGAGGGGAGGGGAGGCAGCCAAGGGGGCGCCCCAAGTAGGAGGAATCCTACTTGGGGTCCTCCCAATTCGGCCTCCCCCCTTTCCTATTCCTATTCGGAGTAGGATGGCAAGAGGAGGAAGGGGGAATCCTATTCCCTTTTTCCTTTCCTCCCCCTATTCTACTCCAATTTGGCCAGCCCATATGAGGGGGGGGGGGCACCAGCCCCTTAGGGGCTGGTATGTCCCTCTCTTGGCCTATTAGGCCCATATACTTTGCTGAGGGTTGCCAGGAACCCCTTTCGGTGACCCGATACGTACCCGGTAACCACGGATCACTTCGGGTGTCCAAATACTACCATCCTATATATGAATCTTTACCTCTCGACCATTTACAGACTCCTCATAATGTTCTTGATCTCATCCGGGACTCCGAACAACATTCGGTCACCAAATCACATAACTCATATAATACAAATCATCATCGAACATTAAGTGTGCGGACCCTATGGGTTCGAGAACTATGTAGACAAGACCGAGACACCTCTCCGGTCAATAACCAATACTGGAACCTGGATACTCATATTGGCTCCCACATATTCTACGAAGATCTTTATCGGTCAAACCGTTATGATAACATACGTTATTCCCTTTGTTATTGGTATGTTACTTGCCCGAGATTCGATCGTCGGTATCTCCATACCTAGTTCAATCTCGTTACCGGCAAGTCTCTTTACTCATTTCGTAATGCATCATACCGCAACTAACTCATTAGTCACATTGCTTGCAAGGCTTATTATGATGTGCATTACCGAGAGGGCCCAGAGATACCTCTCCGATACTCGGAGTGACAAATCCTAATCTCGTTCTATGCCAACCCAACAAACACCTTTGGAGATACCTATAGAGCATCTTTATAATCACCCAATTATGTTGTGAAGTTTTATAGAACACAAGGCATTCCTTCGATATCCGGGAGTTGCATAATGTCATAGTGAAAGGAATATGTACAAGTCATGAAGAAAGCAATAGCAATAAAACTTAACGATCATTATGCTAAGCTAATGGATTGGTCTTGTCCATCACATCATTCTCCTAATGATGTGATCCCATTCATCAAATGACAACACATGTCTATGGTCAGGAAACTTAACCATCTTTGATTAACGAGCTAGTCTAGTAGAGGCTTACTAGGGACGCTATGTTTCGTCTATGTGTCCACACATGTATCAAGTTTCCGGTTAATACAATTCTAGCATTAATAATAAACATTTATCATGATATAAGGAAATATAAATAACAACTTTATTATTGCCTCTAGGGCATATTCCCTTCAGTCTCCCACTTGCACTAGAGTCAATAATCTAGTTCACATCGTCATGTGATTTAACACCAATAGTTTACATCTTTATGTGATTTAATTCAGTTTACTAGAGTCAATAATCTAGTTCACATTGCTATGTGATTAACACCCAAAGATTACTAAGGCATGATCATGTTTTGCTTATGAGAGAAGTTTAGTCAACGGGTCTGCCACATTCAGAGTCGTATGTATTTTGCAAAAAAATTATGTCTACAATGCTCTGCATGGAGCTACTCTAGATAATTGCTCCCGCTTTCAATATGTATCTAGACTGAGACTCAGAGTTATCCGGATCGGTGTAAAATCTTGCATCGACGTAACTCTTTACGATGAACTCTTTATCACCTCCATAACTGAGAAATATTTCCTTAGTCCTCTTAGGTAACTAAGGATAACTTTGACTGTTGTCCAGTGATCCACTCCTGGATCACTATCGCACCCCCTTACCAAACTCATGGCAAGGTACACAATAGGTCTGGTACACAACATAGCATACTTTATAGAACCTATGGCTGAGGCATAGGGAATGACTTTCATTCTCTTTCTATTTTCTGCCGTGGTCGGGTTTTGAGTCTTACTCAACTTTACACCTTGCAATACAGGCAAGAACTCCTTATTTGACTGTTCCATTTTGAACTACTTCAAAATCTTGTCAAGGTATGTACTCATTGAAAAACCTTATCAAGTGTCTTGATCTATCTCTATAGATCTTGATGCCCAATATGTAAGCAGCTTCACTGAGGTCTTTCTTTGAAAAACTCCTTTCAAACACGCCGTTATGCTTTCCAGAAAATTCCACATCATTTTCGATCAACAATATGTCATTCACATATACTTATCAGAAAGGCTATAGTGCTCCCACCCACTTTCTTGTAAATACAGGCTTCACCGCAAGTCTATATAAAACCATATGCTTTGATCACACTATCAAAGTGTATATTCCAACTCTGAGATGCTTGCACCAGTCCATAAATGGATAGCTGGAGCTTGCACACTTTGTTAGCACCTTTAGGATTGACAAAACCTTCTGGTTGCGTCATATACAACTCTTCTTTAATATATCCACTAAGGAATGTAATTTTGATATCCATTTGCCACATTTCATAAAATGCGGCAATTGCTAACATGATTCGGACAGACTTAAGCATCGATACGAGTGAGAAAAACTCATCGTAGTCAACACCTTGAACTTGTCGAAAAACTTTTTGCGACAATTCGAGCTTTGTAGATAGTAACACTACCATCAGCGTCCGTCTTCCTCTTGAAGATCCATTTATTCTCAATGGCTTGCCGATCATCGTAGGGGTACACTAGTATCTCTTAGTTTAGCATCTAACGAGCCAAAATCATAGGGGTACAATAATGGCCTCGTTTAATTGGATGTTGAGTGCTCACCAATATGCATTTCTCACTTTGGTCAAGAGGTCAAGGACTAGAGATAACAATTTAAATAAAACTTGCAAAAATTATGTACCCCGGTTTCTCCTGCATATTTACACTAAGTAGTCTCAAGGGAGGGTCATACCATGGGACCTAGTGTTGGATGGTAGAAAATCATCGAGTGACCGGATCATAGAGGATAGCACCCCCCCCAAGCGTGATAGTACTCCATGAGTCACTTAGATTTGTAGAACAATAAAGATCACAACAAAAATGCTAGACTTACGCCTACAGATCAAACCTAAAACTTACGGATAATACCTACATATTAAACTTAAGGACTCCTTTCCCCACCCTAAATTTTAGGATGGCCCCCACTTCCGCTTAACTTCCAATCAAGTAAGCTAACATCAGTGTGTAAGTTAGTTTTTGTGGAAGCTTTTTGCAGTTGTAGCATCATTGCGAATCAAAGTGTCAAAAGTTGGTCTTTTTACGGATTCTACATATTCTAATTAGGTGCCAGTTTTTGTAATTTTGGGTTGGAGATTATGGGGAAGGAGAGGAGGAGGGGCCCACCCCATGAAATTTCCGGGGGAGAATTAACTAGAAGTTTTCGTAAACATATGTGTCGGCGTTCTGGGAACGGGGGTCCCCAGACTTTCCTGCCTGCGGCGTGGCTCGAGGAGGGCCCCAGCACGGCCCATCTTCATCAACACAGACCCAAGACCCTCGTGAGGGATCAAGCCTCGTGGGGCGGATGACACAGAGCTTCCTCATGCACGGTCTCATCAGGCTAGCTCGCAAGGAGGCGGAGAGATCAAGGCGGGGCACCTCACGACGTGCCCGTGACGCAAGCCATGACGACCAAGGGTGCCAGGCGGGTGTCAGCCCGCGCAGTGTCCTCCTTTCCTCTTTGGTGCAAAGGGAGCAAGCGCAGGCGAGGGCATCAAGCAAAGGCACATGTTACGGTGCAACGAGACCAAGACCAGCCCAACGGCAGGGAGGAGGTCATTGTGGAGCCCAAGCCATCGTCACCACCAGAGCCTTTGGCAGGCGAGGACCAACTTTAGTCAGGATAAGTGTACCAGATGTCCCCCTTTAAAATGGCCAATTGTTGGCGCCCTTCCCGCTCAATATTTGGGAAGAGGCCCAGGGCCTTTGCCTATAAATAGGACTAGCCACCCCCAGGGTAGGAGGAGGGAAAATCAGAGAGAGGATCGAGAAGAGAGAGAGAGAAGGGTGATTGAACTCCTCCTAGCAGTTCGTCGCCCCAGCCAAGAACAGACCCTCGCGAGGCTGTTCTTCCTTGTATTGCTCATCATCATCAGCCCAAGAGGCAATCCACCACACCACACACTAGAGTAGGGTATTACACCACAACGGTGGCCCGAACCAGTAAAAACCCTGTGTCTCTTGTGCTGTTCTTTCCATAGCTTAGATCTTAGCGAGGCGGAGGGGTGCAGGTAGGTAGAAGGCGAAATCTTCGCGCGCACCCCAGTGTTCGAACCTGAAGGGTCTGTCGGAACCCGAAATCCGACATTTGGCACGCCAGGTAGGGGTGCACCGGTGTTCTCCCTTCCGCCACCGCCACGACCTGCCTCGCGATGAGTAGCGCGTTGCCCGCTCAGGCCGCCGGCGCCAGCACGGGGGCCAGGGGGCTCCGAGCCCTGGCCCCAGCCCTGCAACGGGTACGATGGCCGGACAAGTTCAAGCCAACGACGCCGCCGTGCTACAGCGGCGCGACTGATCCGCTGGCCTTCTTGCTGGCGTACAAGGAGGCCATCCTCAAAGCTGGAGGTGACGATAGGGTCATGGCCAACTGGCTCCCCATGGCCCTCACCGGCGCTCCGCGCGCATGGCTGCTCCACCTGCCGGCAGCCTCCGTGGCCTCTTGGGAAGAGCTCCGCAGCCTCTTCCCCGCCCACCACGCTACACCAACACCCCCGGTCGTCGCGACCCTCTTGGACGGCTCACAGGCGCCGCCTACAAGTCACCACGTCAAGCCGTTCATCCGTCGGGTCAGCGCCGCTTCCACGCGGCAGGGGGCTCTCCCGGACCGGGCGGCTCCCAAGGCCGGCCTGACCTTCAGCTCGGAGGACCACCCCTCCAACTTGGCCTGCTCGAGTGCGCTCCCCATGCTGTGCACCCCCACCATCTGCCAGGTGGCCATCACCAGAACTCTCATTGATGGTGGTGCGGGCCTCAGTGTGCTCTTGGTTGAGGCCTTCAACCTCCTCTGCATACCCCTGGAACGGCTGAAACCCAGCCGGCCCTTCTCAGGCGTTGGGGGCGGATCATCCAGCTCCTTGGGACAGATCCGGCTCCCAGTAACCTTCGGCACCTACAACAACTTCCGCACGGAGCTGGTCGACTTCAACATCGCCCCCATCGGCCTCCCCTACAACGCCATCCTCGGCTACCCAGCGCCGGCCCAGTTCATGGCTGCGACGCACCCGGCGCACAACCTCATGAAGATGCCCGGAGCAGCGGTGTCCTCACCGTGCACGGGGACACCGGAGACGCACTGTGAGTGCTCAAGCTCTCCTTCAAGACGGCGGCGTCGGCACAACCCGCCGACTCGGAGACTCCCGAACCCAAGGGGGCTGCACCCGCCAAGAAGAAACAGTTGTTCACCCAAGACAAGGCAGAAACCAAGCAGATACCCGTCGATGAGGACGGGTCCACCCATGCCACTTTCACCATAGGAGCCAACCTCGAGCTCGAGCATGAGGAGGCCCTGGTCAGGTTCCTGCGCGCAAACAAGAAGGTATTCGCTTGGGAGCCTGACCAGTTAGCGGGGATCCCTAGGAGCGTAATCGAGCATCACCTCAACGTGTGCCCCAACGTGCGCCCTGTGAAGCAGAAGGCAAGGCGGCAGTCCACAGAAAAGCAGGCCTTCATCGTCCAAGAGACCCGCAAACTAGAAGCCGCTGGGGTCATTCGCGAGGTCCGATAGCCGGATTGGTTGGCCAACCCTGTCGTTGTACCAAAGAAGGGAGGGAAGGAGCGCATGTGTGTCGACTTCACCAACCTCAACAAGGCATGCCCGCAAGCTCCGTTCCTGCTCCCCCGCATCGACCAGATCGTCGATTCCACCATAGAATGCAACCTGCTATGCTTCTTGGATGCCTTCTCTGGGTATCACCAGATCAAGATGGCGGTAGAAGACGTCGAAAAGACAGCCTTCCTAACCCCGTGTGGGGTGTACTGCTACACATGCATGCTATTCGGGCTGCGTAACGCAGGGGCGACCTTTCAGCGGCTGATGCACATCATCTTGGGCCCGCAGCTCGGGAAGAATGTTGAGGCTTACGTCGATGACATTGTGGTGAAGTCTCGGGAGGCCAGGACCTTGATACAAGACCTAGAGGAAACCTTCGCAAGCCTCAACGCAGTGAACCTGCGGCTCAACGCAAAGAAGTGTGTGTTCGGAGTCCCCTCGGGCAAGCCCTTGGGTTTCCTCGTGTCCCACCGAGGCATCAAGGCTAACCCGGAAAAGGTTAAGGCGGTCGAGGACATGAGCCCGCCAAAGACCCTCAGAGAAATGCAGAAGCTCACTGGGCGCGTGACCGCGCTGGGGCGATTCATCTCCGAGTTGGGGGAGCGAGCGCTGCCCTTCTTCCAGCTAATGAAGAAAAAGGGGCCCTTTGAATGGACTGAAGAGGCTGACAGGGCGTTCCAGGATCTCAAGAGATACTTGACCAGCCCTCCGATCATGGTGGCCCTGCGCCCTCAAGAGCCCCTAGTGCTTTACCTCGCCGCCACTCCCTACTCCACCACCGCAGCCCTGGTGGCGGTTAGGGAGGAGCGTCGAATCAAAACCACAGCAGCAGCCCGGGACAAGGCAAAACAGGAACAAGGAAGGCCCACAGAAACCGCCACCATGGCTGAGGAGGATCAGCCACCGCAGAGGAGTGCACCGGAGGCGGAAGAGGCCCCTCCCCCAGATGGCCAGCCTCAGGAGGCCTCAACGCCTCAGGAGGCGCCATGGTCCCCGGAGGGCACCACCAGCACTGACGCACCCGACCTTGTTGAGCATTCAGTGTACTTCGTCAGCACGGTGTTGCGGGATGTGAGGGCACGGTACCCCATGCCTCAGAAGCTCCTCCTCGCGCTACTGGTGGCCTCGCGCAAGCTGCGGCACTATTTTCAGGGTCACCCCATCAAGGTCGTCTCGTCATACCCCCTGGAGAGAGTGCTCAGGAGCCCTAACTCAGTTGGAAGGGTCACTGAGTGGAACATAGAACTGCAAGCGTTTCAGCTCAAATTCAGCATGACCAGAGTCATCAAGGGAGCAGCATTAGCGGATTTTGTGGCAGAATGGACGGAGGCACCTGGCCTCAAGGCCGATTAGGATCGGTCCCTCTCCCCAGGAAGCAAGGCGCCAGAAGGCTGGGTCATGTACTTCGATGGGGCGTTCTCCAGGCATGGCGCTGGGGCTGGGGCGGTGCTTATATCGCCCAGTCAGGACAAGCTCTACTACGCTGTACAGCTCTATTTCCAGCAAGGTGAAAAGGTCTCCAACAACATAGCGGAGTATGAAGGTTTAATAGCGGGCTTGAAGGCCGCAGCTGCCCTGGGGGTGAAACGCCTCACCATCAAGGGTGATTCGCAGCTCCTTGTCAATTTCTCCAACAAGGTGTACGAGCCGAAAGATGAGCACATGGAAGCCTACCTTGCGAAGGTCCGCAGGATGGAGAAGCAGTTCTGGGGGTTGGAGTTGCAGCATGTGCCCCGTGGCACCAATCAGGAGGCCGACGACATCGCCAAACGGGCGTCCAGGCGGTTACCTCGGGAGCCTGGCGTCTTCGAGGAGCGGCTCTTCAAGCCCTCAGCCCTGCCGTCATTGTCAAACACGGCTCAGCCTCGTGAGGAGCTCCCCCAGCCACCTGCCTCAGGAGCCCCAGTCTGTGGCCCGGCCTCAGGAGCACGCCTGCTCCTGACGATGGAAATTCAGGAGGGGTGCTGGATCACGGAGCTCCGGAGTTACTTAACACAAGGGACCCTGCCGGAGAAGGAGGAGGAAGCGGAGCGTGTGGCACGGCAGGCCACGGCATACTGCATCAAGGATGGAGAGCTCTACCGAAAGCGACCAAACGATGTATCCCTGCGCTGCATCTCCAGGGAGCAAGGAAAGGAACTGCTGGAAGATATACACGGCGCAGATTGTGGACATCATTCATCATCACAGACCCTCGTCGGCAAGGCGTTCCGCAGTGGGTTTTATTGGCCCACCGCACTCAAAGACGCCGTCGAACTGGTGAAAGCTTGTGAGGCCTGCCAGTTCCACGCCAAGCAAATCCATCAGCCGGCAGGAGGCCTGCAGACTATACCCCTTTCGTGGCCATTCGCAGTCTGGGGGTTGGACATCCTGGGCTCGTTTCCTTGGGCACCAGGGGGCTACCGTTACCTGTACGTCGCCAAGTGGGCTGAAGTAGAGGCCGTCCGCACCATCCCCGCGGGTTCCGCGGTCAAGTTCATCAGGGGCATCGTGAGCCGGTTCAGGGTGCCGAACCGCATCATCACAGACAACGGTTGCAGTTCACCAGTAACCTCTTCAAAACATACTGTGCTAACCTTGGAACGCAGATATGCTACGCTTCGGTGGCGCACCCCCGAAGCAACGGCCAGGCCGAGCGAGCCAACGCAGAGGTCCTAAGGGGCCTCAAGACCAGGACGTTCAGGAAGAAGCTGGAGGCATGCGGCAAAGGTTGGTACGACGAGCTTCAGTCCGTGTTGTGGTCCATCCGCACAACCGCGACCAAGCCGACTGGAGAGACCCCGTTCTTCCTGGTCTACGGAGCCGATGCGGTCCTCTCTCACGAGGTCAGACGTCGCTCTGCACGGGTCCTGGCGTTTGACGAGGCGCAGCAGGACGCCATGCAGGGGATGGACCTCGTGCTGGGGGAGGAACGTCACCGAGAAGGCACGCTGCAAGCGGCGAGATACCAACAAGCACTGCGACGATATCGCTGCCGCAACATCCACCCCAGAACTCTCGAGGTAGGAGACCTCGTGCTCAGGCGGGTTCTCTCCAGGGAGGGGCTGCACAAGCTCTCTCCCATGTGGGAGGGCCTGTTCAAGGTTGTTCATGTTTCCAGGCCCGGCTCCGCGCGCTTGGAGACTCAGGAGGGGGTGCCGGTCCAGAACACATGGAACATCCAGCACCTCCGGAGGTTCTACCCCGAAAAAGGCCCAGAGCCTGTGAAGAAGGCGAATGCCTGTGAAGATTATCCTTTTTGGAAAAGGCCCAGAGCCTGTGAAGAAGGCAAATGCCTGTGAAGCTGTCGTGTTTTGGAAAAGGCCTAGAGCCTGTGAAGAAGGTGAATGCGTGTGAAGCTGTCGCGTTTTGGAAAAGGCCCAGAGCCTGTGAAGAAGGCGAATGCCTGTGAAGCTGTCGCGTTTTGGAAAAGGCCCAGAGCCTGTGAAGAAGGCGAATGCCTGTGAAGCTGTCACATTTTGGAAAAGGCCCAGAGCCTGTGAAGAAGGAGAATGCCTGTGAAGCTGTCGCGTTTTGGAAAAGGCCCAGAGCCTGTGAAGAAGGCAAATGCCTGTGAAGCTGTCCCGTTTTGGAAAAGGCCTGGAGCCTGTGAAGAGGGCAAATGCCCGTGAAGCCTGCTTCCCCCAAGAAAGGCCCGAAGCCTGTGAAGAAGGCCAACGCCTGTGAAGCTCGTCGCCCGTGACACTGTCACGTAATAATGAGTTGGGGCTATACACGCCCCGGAGTCTCAGGAGCGCCGGCCTCAGGCCCTGGGTCTCCCTCCCACGCCCAGTGGCAGCACTTAGCTCCGCACTGGTGAGAAGACGTCGAAGACTAGATTAGGTGTCGGACGCGGCTTTTTCATTTGCTTTCCGCAGTTGGCTTGTTCATTCTCATTCGAAGTTTTATTGAAGATGTTGCCGTCTTTGGCTCGTGGTTCTTCGACTTTTCACTCTCCTGCCTCGATTTATCTTATGCAAGGCCTCGCGAGGGGGGCAGCCGAGCGCCCTCGCGAGTGTTCCTGTCCTAGTCGTTCAAAGGTTTCGCGACCTGGGTCCATTACAGGAGCACCCCTCCAGTCCGTGCCCCACGGGCACCGCGACACGAACACAGGGCCTGGGTCGGTCGCCCCTCCCCCCCCACGGCTGGGGCTGGGAACTATCCACGCGCGGGCACGTAGCCGGAAGGCACGATAACAGAAGCAAAGCGATGATTAACAACAATAACCCAAACACGCCCTCGCGGGGCTCCACACTATTGTCTTTTTACGCAGGAAAAAGGAAAAGAAAGAACAAATCAGGCGCAGCTCGCCTCACACCAGCCTGCAGGGAAGGCTCGAGCTGCCTCCGGTGCTCAGGCAGACTCCCTCTCGTGCTTCACCGAAACGCGACGGCGGGCAGACACGCTACCACCTCCCAAGCAGGTACGACGGCGTGGGGGCTGACCACGGTCATCGCTAGAAGAGTCGCCGCCTGAAGAAGAACCGGTGAAGCTTGGGGAATGCTGAGCACCGCCAATCACGCGAGCGCTGCCCTCTCCATCATCGCCGAGGCTGGGTTCCTGGCTGCGGTCGTCCTCAGGACAGCACCTTGCGCGGCGACCATCTCCCCCAAACACCCTCACGTAGAGGGCGGCATCGCCGTCAAACTTGAAATGCAGGGTGCACCGAGGGCTCAGGCCACGCGCGCGGGCAAACGTCTGCCAACCGCGGGTCAAGGCCAGGCTCCCGGCTGCGGAGACCTCCAGTGAAGCCCATGAGGCCTGGCTGCAGCAGCCGTTTGCCTGAAGCCTGAGGCCGCCCGGGGCGCCGGCCGGGAGCTCGCCGAGGAGGAAGCGAGGAAGTTGAAGCCGGGTGCTAGTCGGCTCCGCCGACCACACAACAAATTCCGGCAGCACCTCTGCAGCGCGAAAGCGCAGCCTAGGGGGACGCGGACCGAAGCGCGCCCCCCGGCCGCAGCAGACCGCCCGTCGCCGTGCTGGAAATTGTCTCCACGGCCGCGGGAGCTGCCGTGGTGGCCACAGGATGTTTGCGAGGGCGCCCTCGGCCGTGCTTAGGCGGGGGAGAGGCAGGCTCAACCTGGCGAGCCTTCCCCTTCTCTGCGGCCGAGAACCTCCTCGACGGGGCCATGAAGAAGAAGGAGAAGCAAGGGGGAATGAACTGGAAGGGCGCGCGCTGATCCGTACTTATAACCGGCGAGGCCAACCGTCGGTCCCCACGATCGCAGGTAATCATGACCCACTTTGCATGCAGGGACTTGTCCAATCCGTGCAGTTGCCGAGGCGCCGTGGGGATGTGGAGACGCCCACGTCCAATCAACCGCCATGTGGCGCCCAAGGCCGCAGGCTGTTAGGGCCCGCGGTGCTTCGCACTTGCCCTTTCGCATCCCTGCACGGCCAAGTCCGGGCGCGCCTTGGGCCCGGGGCTACTGTCGGCGTTCTGGGAACGGGGGTCCCCAGACTTGCCTGCCTGTGGCCTGCGGCGTGGCTCGAGGAGGGGCCCCGCACGGCCCATCTTCATCAACACAGACCCAAGACCCTCGCTAGGGATCAAGCCTCGCAGGGCGGATGACACAGAGCTTCCTCAGGCACGGCCTCATCAGGCTGGCTCGCAAGGAGGCAAAGAGATCAAGGCGGGGCACCTCACGACGTGCCCGTGATGCAAGCCATGACGACCAAGGGTGCCAGGCGGGCGTCAGCCCGCGCAGTGTCCTCCTTTCCTCTTTGGTGCAAAGGGAGCAAGCGCAGGTGAGGGCATCAAGCAAAGGCACCCGTTTCGGTGCAACGAGACCAAGACCAGCCCAACGACAGGGAGGAGGTCATTGTGCATCCCAAGCCATCGTCACCACCAGAGCCTTTGGCAGGCGAGGACCAACTTTAGTCAGGATAAGTGTACCAGATGTCCCCCTTTAAAATTGCCAATTGTTGGCGCCCTTCCCGCTCAATATTTGGGAAGAGGCCCAGGGCCTTTGCCTATAAATAGGACTAGCCACCCCCAGGGTAGGAGGAGGGAAAA
Organism: Triticum aestivum; assembly: GCF_018294505.1. NCBI lineage: Eukaryota > Viridiplantae > Streptophyta > Magnoliopsida > Poales > Poaceae > Triticum > Triticum aestivum. The sequence continues at coordinate 93,575,720 of NC_057803.1, read as the reverse complement.
TCAGAGAGAGGATCGAGAAGAGAGAGAGAGAGAAGGGTGACTGAACTCCTCCTAGCCGTTCGTCGCCCCAGCCAAGAATAGACCCTCGCGAGGCTGTTCTTCCTTGTATTGCTCATCATCATCAACCCAAGAGGCAATCCACCACACCACACACTGGAGTAGGGTATTACACCACAACGGTGGCCCGAACCAGTATAAACCCTGTGTCTCTTGTGCTATTCTTTCCATAGCTTAGATCTTAGCGAGGCGGAGGGGTGCAGGTAGGTAGAAGGCGAAATCTCCGCGTGCACCCCAGTGTTCGAACCTCAAGGGTCTGCCAGAACCCGAAATCCGACAATATGCAAATCACGTGTCGATGTATTATTATTGGTACTCAATTTGTTATAAATAAGCCCTAGAGGCAATAATAAAGTGATTATTGTTCTATTTCCATGTTCATAATTAAGTTTATGTTTTTGTGCTATAATTGTAGCGATTCTTAAATATGAGATGTAGAGCATGATAGGGCATAGTGATCAAAGTGTCGATGGGGATATCAATAAAAGTCCCGCCTCGGGTTTGTAATGTATCACTGAGCAAAGGGAATTTTATGCGATAACAACAGGTTCGATCAATAAAGATCTTTGTGGATACGTTGGAATTATCAAGGGTGTTTAGATCCCGCTATAAGTTACTGACTAAAAGGTGTTTCGGGTTATGCCCAAATATGTTGATCAAGGAAATATGCCCTAGAGACAATAATAAAGTTATTATTTATATTTCCTTTTATCATGATAAATGTTTATTATTCATGCTAGAATTGTATTAACTGGAAACTTAGTACATGTGTGAAACATAAACAAACAGAGTGTCCCTAGTATGCCTCTACTTAACTAGCTCGTTAATCAAAGATGGTTAAGTTTCCTGACCATAGACATGTGTGCTACATCTTGAGCACTGTGTTGGTTTTCCCCGAAGAGGAAGGGATGATGCAGCAAAGTAGCGTAAGTATTTCCCTCAGTTTTTGAGAACCAAGGTATCAATCCAGTAGGAGGCTACGCACGGGTCCCTCGTAACTGCACAAAACAAATAAATCCTCGCAACCAACGCAAATAGGGGTTGTCAATCCCTATAAGGCCACTTACGAGAGTGAGATCTGATAGATATGATAAGATAATATTTTTGGTATTTTTATGATAAAGATGCAAAGTAAAATAAAGGCAAAGTAAATAGCAAAGGAAATAACTAAGTAGTAGGAGATTAATATGATAAAGATAGACCCGGGGGCCATAGGTTTCACTAGTGGCTTCTCTCGAGAGCATAAGTATTCTACGGTGGGTGAACAAATTACTATTGAGCAATTGACAGAATTGAGCATAGTTATGAGAATATCTAGGTATGATCATGTATATAGGCATCACGTCCAAGACAAGTAGACCGACTCCTGCCTGCATCTACTACTATTACTCCACTCATCGACCGCTATCCAGCATGCATCTAGAGTATTAAGTTAAAACAGAGTAACCCCTTAAGCAAGATGACATGATGTAGAGGGATAGACTCGTGAAATATGAAGAAAACCCCATCTTGTTATCCTCGATGGCAAAAATACAATATGTGCCTTGCTGCCCCTGCTGTCACTGGGAAAGGACACCGCAAGATTGAACCTAAAGCTAAGCACTTCTCCCATTGCAAGAAAGATCAATCTAGTAGGCCAAACCAAACTGATAATTCGAAGAGACTTGCAAAGATAACCAATCATACATAAAAGAATTCAGAGAAGATTCAAATATTATTCATAGATAGACTTGATCATAAACCCACAATTCATCGGTCTCAACAAACACACCGCAAAAAGAAGATTACATCGAATAGTTCTCCACAAGAGAGGGGGAGAACATTGTATTGAGATCCAAAAAGAGAGAAGAAGCCATCTAGCTACTAACTATGGACCCGTAGGTCTGAGGTAAACTACTCACACTTCATCGGAGAGGCTATGGTGTTGATGTAGAAGCCCTTCGTGATCAATGCCCCCTCCGGCGGAGCTCCAGAACAGGCCCCAAGATGGGATCTCGTGGATACAGAAAGTTACGGCGGTGGAATTAGGGTTTTGGATCCGTATCTGATCGTTTGGGGGTACGTATGTATATATAGGAGGAAGGAGTACGTCGGTGGAGCAATAGGGGGCCCACGAGGGTGGAGGGCGCGCCTGGGGGGGGGAGGGGTAGGCGCGCCCCCTACCTCGTGGCCTCCTCTTTTCTTTCTTGACGTAGGGTCCAAGTGTCCCAGGTCTTGTTCGTTGAGAAAATCACGTTCTCGAAGGTTTCATTCCGTTTGGACTCCGTTTGATATTCCTTTTCTTCGAAACCCTAAAATCGGCAAAAACAGCAATTCTGGGTTGGGCCTCCGGTTAATAAGTTAGTCCCAAAAATAATATAAAAGTGGATAATAAATCCCAATAATGTCCAAAACAGTAGATAATATAGCATGGAGCAATCAAAAATTATAGATACGTTGGAGACGTATCAAGCATCCCCAAGCTTAATTCCTGCTCGTCCTCGAGTAGGTAAATGATAAAAACATAATTTTTGATGCGGAGTGCTACTTGGCATAATTTTAATGTAATTCTTATTAATTGTGGTATGAATATTCAGATCCGAAAGATTCAATACAAAAGTTCATATTGACATAAAAATAATAATACTTCAAGCATACTAACTAAGCAATTATGTCTTGTCAAAATAACATGGCTAAAGAAAGTTATCCCTACAAAATCATATAGTCTGGCTATGCTCCATCTTCACCACACAAAATATTTAAATCATGCACAACCCCGATGACAAGCCAAGCAATTGTTTCATACTTTTGACATTATCAAAACTTTTTCAATTTTTACGCAATACATGAGCGTGAGCCATGGACATAGCACTATAGGTGGAATAGAGTGGTGGTTGTGGAGAAGACAAAAAGGGAGAAGATAGTCTCACATCAACTAGGCGTATCAATAGGCTATGGAGATGCCCATCAATAGATATCAATGTGAGTGAGTAGAGATTGCCATGCAACGGCTGCACTAGAGCTATAAGTATATGAAAGCTCAAAAAGAAACTAAGTGCGTGTGCATCCAACTTGCTTGCTCATCAATACCTAGGGCAGTTTGAGGAAGCCCATCATTGGAATATACAAGCCAAGTTCTATAATGAAAAATTCCCACTAGTATATGAAAGTGATAACATGAGAGACTCTCTACTATGAAGATCATAGTGCTACTTTGAAGCACAAGTGTGGTAAAAGGATAGTAGCATTGTCCCTTCTCTCTTTTTCTCTCATTTTTTTATTTTGGCCTTTTCTCTCTTTTTATGGCCTCTTTTATTTCTTTCTTTTCTTTTTTTTCGTCCGGAGTCTCATCCCGACTTGTGGGGGAATCATAGTCTCCATCATCCTTTCCTCACTGGGACAATGCTCTAATAATGATGATCATCACACTTTTATTTTTCTTACAACTCAATAATTACAACTCGATACTTAGAACAAAATATGACCCTATATGAATGCCTCCCGTGGTGTACCGAGATATGCAATGAATCAAGAGTGACACGTATGAAAGAATTATGAATGGTGGATTTGCCACAGATACGATGTCAACTACATGATCATGCTAAGCAATATGACAATGATGGAGTGTGTCATAATAAATGGAATGGTGGAAAGTTGCATGGCAATATATCTCGGAATGGCTATGGAGATGCCATAATAGGTAGGTATGGTGGCTGTTTTGAGGAAGGTATATGGTGGGTATATGATGCCGGCGAAAGGTGCGCAGTATTAGAGAGGCTAGCAAAGGTGGAACGGTGAGAGTGCGTATAATCCATGGACTCAACATTAGTCATAAAGAACTCATATACTTATTGCAAAAATCTACAAGTTATCAAAGCAAAGTATTACGCGCATGCTCCTAGGGGGATAGATTGGTAGGAAAAGACAATCGCTCGTCCCCGACCGCCACTCATAAGGAAGACAATCAATAAATAAATCATGCTCCGACTTCATCACATAACGGTTCACCATACATGCATGCTACGAGAATCACAAGCTTCAACACAAGTATTTCTCAAATTCACAACTACTCAACTAGCATGACTTTAATATCACCATCTCCATATCTCAAAACAATTATCAAGTATCAAACTTCTCATAGTATTCAACACACTCATAAGAAAGTTTTATTATTAATCTTGTGTACCAAATATATTAGGATTTTAAGCAAATTACCATGATATTTAATACTCTCAAAACAATATAGGTGAAGCATGAGAGATCAATAGTTTCTATAAAACAAATCGACCACCGTGCTCTAAAAGATATAAGTGAAGCACTAGAGCAAAATTATATAACTCAAAAGATATAAGCGAAGCAAATAGAGTATTCTAACAAATTCCAAATCATGTATGGCTCTCTCAAAAGGTGTGTACAGCAAGGATGATAGTGGTAAACTAACAAGCAAATACTCAAATCATACAAGACGCTCCAAGCAAAACACATATCATGTGGCGAATAAAAATATAGCTCCAAGTAAAGTTACCGATAGAAGTAGACTAAAGAGGGGATGCCTTCCGGGGCATCCCCAAGCTTTGGCTTTTAGGTGTCCTTAGATTATCTTGGGGGTGCCTTGGGCATCCCCAAGCTTAGGCTCTTTCCACTCCTTGTTCCATAATCCATCAAATCTTTACCCAAAACTTGAAAACTTCACAACACAAAACTTAAAGTAGAAAATCTCGTGAGCTCCGTTAGTGAAAGAAAATAAAAGACCACTTCAAGGTACTGTAATGAACTCATTCTTTATTTATATTGGTGTTATACCTACTGTATTCCAACTTCTCTATGGTTTATAAACTATTTTACTAGCCATAGATTCATCAAAATAAGCAAACAACACACGAAAAACAGAATCTGTCAAAAACAGAACAGTCTGTAGTAATCTGTAGCTGGCGCAAGATCTGGAATCATAAAAATTCTAAAATAAATTGCCGGACGTGAGGAATTTATCTATTAATCATCTGCAAAAAGAATTAACTAAATAGTACTTTCCAAATAAAAATGGCAGCATTTCTCGTGAGCGCTAAAGTTTCTGTTTTTTACAGCAAGTTCAACAAGACTTTCCCCAAGTCTTCCCAACGGTTCTACTTGGCACAAACACTAATTAAACAGAAAAAACACAACCAAAACAGAGGCTAGATAAATTATTTATTACTAAGCAGGAGCAAAAAGCAAGGAATAAAATAAAATTGGGTTGCCTCCTGTCGAGGAAACTGATCCACGAACACCTATGGGGCCGGTGGACCGAGCCCCTTTCGGTTCGGCGGGGGGCGGAGATCGCACGAAGAGCAGATCGAGGCGAAGCACACGAGCAGTTTACCCAGCTTCGGAGCTCTCCGGAGAGATAACACTCCTACTGCTGCTTGTTTGATTATCTTGTGTTCTTGCTCCAGAGAGTGAGTGTAATGTTCTTCTGGGTTCTCAACCAGTCGAACCTCGCGAACCTCCCGAACCTCCTCTACGTTGCGCATGGGCCTCCTTTCATACGCTAATGGGGTCACCGACAGGTGGCAACGCAGAGAAGGGTACAAATGTAAAAAGTGAGGTGGTTGGTACAGTTACTTGTACAGTGCACCCTACCTAACCCTGACGGCAGGGGACAGGGGCATTAAATGCCCGTCTGAGTCGCCCAAACAGTGCAGAAAAGGACCGTTAGGGGCACCACCGTTTGCCACGATGGCGATCTTGTCAGCTTCGCATGCCACTGCGCACCGCTGGCTGCACAGCCTTCCGCCACGCGCGCCTGGAGAGGCCCCCAGAGCGACACGTTGGTGGATGCGCTGGAGCGTGGGCACAGAGTGGCCGCCTGCTGCGGCAAGTGCCTTGCTGCTGCTGTTATCTTGTCGGGTCTGGAAGCTTCTCACTCACCGGGCATCGAGGTACCTTGGTTGGTCTTCCCGGCAAGCTCCTCTTGCCGGGGCCTAGATGTCGGGGAAACTAATCCACGAACACCTATGGGGCCGGCGGACCGAGTCCCTTTCGGTTCGGCGGGGGGCGGAGGTCACATGAAGAGCAGATCGAGGCGAAGCACACGAGCAGTTTACCCAGCTTCGGAGCTCTCCAAAGAGATAACACTCCTACTGCTGCTTGTTTGATTATCTTGTGTTCTTGCTCCAGAGAGTGAGCGTAATATTCTTCTGGGTTCTCAACCAGTCGAACCTCGCGAACCTCCCGAACCTCCTCTACGTTGCGCATGGGCCTCCTTTTATACGCTAAAGGGGTCACCGACAGGTGGCAACGGAGAGAAGGGTACAAATGTAAAAAGTGAGGTGGTTGGTACAGTTACTTGTACAGTGCACCCTACCTAACCCTGACGGCAGGGGACAAGGGCATTAAATGCCCGTCTGAGTCGCCCAAACAGTGCAGAAAAGGACCGTTAGGGGCGCCACCGTTCGCCACGATGGCGATCTTGTCAGCTTCGCATGCCACTGTGCACCGCTGGCTGCACAGCCTTCCACCACGCGCGCCTGGAGAGGCCCCCAGAGTGACACGTTGGTGGATGCGCTGGAGCGTGGGCACAGAGTGGCCGCCTGCTGCGGCAAGTGCCTTGCCGCTGCTGTTATCTTGTCGGGTCCGGAAGCTTGTCGCTCACCGGGCCTCGAGGTACCTTGGTTGGTCTTCCCGGCAAGCTCCTCTTGCCGGGGCCTTGTTGCCTTGCCGGAGCGCGTGGCGCGTCGCGGCAAGTTCCTTGGAGTGCCCTGGTTGGCCTTCCCGGCAAGCTCCTCTTGCCGGGGCCTTGTCGCCTTGAGCTTAAATACTTTGTTCTTGAATGGCTCCAAGGGAACCACGGAGGATCTTGGCGTTCGCCCGGCAAGCCTTGCCGCGGGGTGCTGCAACTGCCCGTGCACAAGTTCGGGGTACTAGAGTACCCCTATTCTAGTACACCGACAGGAGCCCCTGGGCCTGGGCCAGACACGGTGCTGAGCGCTATTGGGCCAGGCCCAAGACAGGGCATGGGCACACGCGGCCTGGGCCACGCCGAATCCTGCTCCGTATCCACCGCGCTCTCCCCTAACGGCACGCGTCGAATGCGGCATCGTGGGAGAGATCGTGGGTGGTTCTTTATTCGGAAGGGCGAAACGTCCGCCCCGTCCCTCTTTATAAGCAGAGGAAACAGGGGCAGTTCGTTCCCCCTCGTTGGTTGCTACTACTCCATCTTCACGAACCTCCGCTGCTCCCCCCCTTCTTCTCGAAGCCGAGAGAGCAGCGCTTCGCCCCCCATCGCCACCAGCATCACCAACACCGTCGACCTCCCCACCACCTCCGCCATGGCTCCGAAAGCCGACAAGGGAAAGGGTGTGAAGTCGGCCGAGGCGCAGCGGCTCGCGGCGCTGCGGAAGGAGCGGGCGATCTTCTCCCCCCAGCTCGGCGTGAAGGAGCTGAGGGAGTACTTCTACCTCTTTTGGGCGACGGAGACGCGTGCGCATCCGCGCATGAGGGTACTCCCGGCCGCTGCTTCGGAACTGGCTCCAAACGGGTACCCATTCTTCGCGCTGTTCTTCTATTGCGGGCTCTGCCCGCCCTTCTCGGAGTTCTTCTGCGATATCATGAACACCTACGGCCTCCGCCTCCTTGATTTCACCCCCAACGCCATTCTGACCATGGCAGTTTTCGCACATTTGTGAAAAATTTAGTCGGAGTCCACCCCAATGTTGCCCTTTTCCGCCACTTCTTCATACCTCGGGTAGAGAGAGGAGAGCCGCTTGCCAGAGGGATCGCCTGGATCTCGAGAGTCGGCAAGAAGGAGGCGTACTTGGAGGGTGAGCTCCGCAGCAAGTGGGAGGAGTGGAGAGCGGAGTGGTGTTGGATCGTCGAGGAGAATCTGCAGCCCTTCACCGCCGTGCGCCAAGCCCCAATAGTGTGCGGCAATGACTGGAGCAACGTGGCCCCGGAAGACGAGAGGTTGAAGATTGCCATCACTAGGATTCTTCGCCTCAGGCTTGCCGGGCTCACTGTAGGTGCTGTCGGCGCAGATTTCCTCCGCCGCCGCATTGCCCCCCTGCAGGAGAGGGGGAGGCCCGCCTGGGAATTCAAGAACTCGGCGGACATCATGAGGCTGCGGCCGGGCCTCAACTACAACTTCACCGTCCTGGAGCTGGATGCAATGCTCCTGGAGTTGTTCAAATGCGATCCCCAGCATCCATTCACGCTGCCGAGGGGCGTAGTTCCATTGTGCAATAATTCTTCGCTTGACCGGATCCGCGCCATGATGTCGTTGTGCGATTCACACGGAATCGTTCCAACTTGGCAAGAGCCTGCGGATGACGTCGTGCAAGCGTTCTTCGACAACTTGGAAGAAGTGCCGGTCCGCACTGACGAGCAGAAGAGCCTCACCCGTGACACCACCGACGAGGAGTTGCAGCGCATCGCCATTAGGGCGGAAGAGGCTGCAGCCGCAGCTACCGCGGGCGCGTTCGGGTTCACTATGGAGGAGGCGGAGGCGGCAGAGGCGGCAAACCTTGCCGATCGCGTGGAGTTCATTGGCGAGGAAGGTCTTGCCGGCTCTGAAGCTGAGCCGAGCGAGGCCGGCGAAGAAGAGCCCGAGCCTTCAGAAAGCTTGCCGCAGGCGGAGCCCCCGGCCCCGCCAAGAAGGCGTCTTCGCAGGGCCGCGGACGTAGCGGGGCGGCAGCCGGGTCAATATCCGCCGAGCCGTGCGACACGCTCTACCGCGGCAAGCAATGTTACCGCAGGAGCGCCTCACGCAGCAGCGGCAACTGGAGCGGGGTCTTCCCGGGCCACCGTCACCGCCCCCGCCAAGTGGGCAAGGGATCCTACTCCTCCGCCTCGCTGCACCGGAAGGGAGCCGGACTTCAATCTTTCCGCGCTCAGCTCCGATGAGGAGGAAGAAGAGTAAGTTTCTTTGGTGCTCTTGTAGTTCTTCAATCTTGCTGTTTTTATCTTGTATCTGACTTGCTTCGATCTGAACCTACTCCTTTTCAGGACGCTGGCCCAGAGAGCGGCGAAGAGGGCCAAGGCTGCGGTGATTGTCATCGAAGATGACCCCACCGTGTCAGCAGGGGGTGGGTTCGAGACCACCTTGACGGACCCGGCAACCACTCCTCAAAGCAGCCCCCAGCGCAGCCCCCAGCGTAAGTTCATAGTTAGCTTTCTGCTGTCAGGCGCGCATGAGTGCTTTTTCCTTTGTTGATATCTTGCTTGTTGATTTGTGCAGGAGCAGAGCAGCCACATCAGGAGCGCCCGAAAGCTGGTCCCGAAGTGCCATCTGCTTCGACTACACCGCCATGGGAGGAGTCCCCGGCAAGGGAGCGCTCTCCGGCAAGGGAGAACTCTCCGGCAAGGGGCAGCTCTCCTGCAAGGGACAACACCAACGACCCTACGGCGGCTGAGACCGCAACTGCAGATCTTGGTACAGGTAATCCACTTGTCTAAGAACTTCCCTTGGGTTCTTCTCCTTCTGATCTTCTTCTTGCATATTTGCTTGACTTTTTCTTCCTTCTTCGTTCTTCAGATCCATCTGCCGTGGAGCCAATGGAGACAGAGGACGCCGGCGAGGAAGGCGCGCGTGGCAGCAACAACGACGCCGCCGTCAACGAAGGAGGGGCCGGTGCTGATGAGCCCGCCGGCGAAGAGGCCGCCAAGGCTGCCGCTGCAGAAGCCGGCGAGGGGTCGGGCGATCGCACTGACGACCCTGAGGCCGCAGGAGCGCCAGGCGCTGCGCCGACCGCCGATCCCTCTGCCACTGCTGCGGAGCCGGGCTCCGGGGAGCCCCAGCCCGGCGTCTACTTGAAGGCCGGCGACGATATCTTCATCAAGCTACCCTGGGCATCGAGCTCCAGGGCACCGGTCGAGGGGGAAACTTTCGATGAAGAGCTGCTCGCCTCCGTCGGGCTGTCGTTGGTTGACGCGCCCAGTAGCAGTAGTGGCGAGCCTGAGGAGGAGCAGCTGTTGCGGAAGCTGCTGTCACTCTACCGCGCCCGACAAGCCAAACTGGCTTCCCGGGAAGCGCTTGTCGCGAAGGCGGGAGTTGATATGGAGAAGCGCGCGGAGGAGCTCCGGGGCCAAAATCAAGAAGCTCTCCGGTCCCTGGCACAGGAGCGGGAGCGACTCGCCGAGGAGCGCACGGCCTTCCTTCTCGAGAAGGCCGAAGCTGAGGAGGAACAAAGGCTGGCCGCCGAGAAGTACTCCGCGCGAGAAGGCGAATTGGTGCAGCGGAAGGCCAACCTCGACAGCTACGAGGAGGAGCTCGCCGAGCGCGAGCAAGCACTTGGCGGGGTGCTCAAGGAAGCAAAGGACGCTGCCGCAATCGCAGAGGCCGCCAAGAAAGAGCTGGAGGAGAAGGTGGCGCAGCTGGAGGCCAACATCGGGAAGAGCGGCGAGGAGCTTGCCGCGCTCAAGCGTGAACGTGAGAAGGATGCTGCCGCCCACGGTGAGCTGCAAGGTCTTCTCGCTGAGAGGGGCAAGGAGCTCAGCGCCGCCAAGGATTCCAATGCAGACCTGGAGTTGAAGCTGGCCACGCTGACGCAGACGCTGGACGCCGCCAAGGAGCAGGAGAAGACCTTGTTTGAGAAGGTCAAGGCTGACAAGGCGCTGCTGGAGAGCATCGCAGTTACCCAGAACTCATTCAGAGATACTGTGGAGCACTGGACCGAGGGTCTGGTGAATATTGCCGCAGTCATCGACGAGGAGCTGGCGCAGCTGGGGATGGAGGACTTTGGGTATCCCTCCGACGAGAATCTCCAACCCAGCGCCAAGCTCAGCCTGTTCTTCAAGGGTGTGGCAACGGCACTCCAGAGGCTCCGGGAGAGGATCCCAAAGCAGCTGGTCTACGAGTCGCGCAAAATCTGCACCGGGGTTCTCCAGAAGGTGCTGATGAAGGTGGCCTTCCGCAACCCAGGCCTCAGCTTCACCAACATCCTCAAGTCCTTGCCGCCAGACGCCGATTGGGACGCCCTCAAGGCCCTTGTCGCACCCATTGTGGACAAGGTGAGCGAGATCAAGAGGGTTGAGGGCGATCGTGTGGACTAGGCCGCCCATTTCTTCTTTTCCCTTGTCGCTGCTAATCATGTCATGAAAACAGTCTGTTAGAGCTGCGACAAGTTATCTTGTAATATAACTTTGTTTCTGTTATCAATTGCTATGTTATTTCCTCTACTAGATTCCTTCCTTTGTATGTTTTTACCCTACGCTTCTAGGGAACTTGTCGGCGCAGGCACCTGAGCCGCGAGCGCTGAGTGCGGAACGTCAGCAGCCTGCTGGCAGCGCTGCTTCCGACAAGAAACCTTGTCGCGACTAGATGCAGCACACTTAAGTTGTTGAGCGGACTCGAAACAAAGTAAGGGCGCAACTAGCCACGAGTTGGTTCCTCCGCGCACAGGTTTTCCATACAAAGCAGGGTCGTTCGAGGAAGATAACTCAAAAATTTAAAAACTGATTGCTCAAACTTTGGCAACTTAGCTTTTCTGTCGTTTGCTTCCTGACAAGGCAAAACTTTGCTTGAACGACGCCTGGTCCATACCACAATCTTCTCCTTCCCCCCCGGCAAACTTGTGTGCGAAGGAACCTTCTTTTCCTTTGTTGAAAAGAAGAAAGAAGAGAAAATAATGATATGGAGCCCTTCGGCTCGTTATTGCTTACCGGATGTAGGTGCTGCACAAAGTGTCAGATAACGCATGCAAGAAAGAAACTAATGCATGAAATGGACAAGTTGTGCGGAGCACATGGGGTTTTACTTATGCACAGGATCTGCGCCCGGCTTTGTACAAAGGATTACATGCAACAGCGGCAAGACTTGTACAAAAGGTGGTTGCCGAAACGGGGTTCCGGCAACCGCGCCCTACGGGAAAAACTTACGAAGATGTTCTATGTTCCAGGAGTTGCTCACCGGAATGCCATCTTCGGTCTCAAGGCGGACAGCGCCGGGCCTTGTGACTCGTTTCACCCGATAAGGGCCTTCCCACTTCGGTGTCAACTTGTTGGAATTCTTGGCGGACTGAACGCGCCGAAGAACAAGGTCGCCTTCCTCAAAGCTTCTGGCCTTAACTTTGCGGCTATGGTAGCGGCGCAAAGCTTGCTGGTATCGAGCAGCTCGTACAGCAGCCTGAAGACGATCTTCCTCAAGGAGCAGCGCGTCGTCTTGTCGCAGCTGTTCTTGCTCAAGCTCATCATAAGCGAGCACTCGAGGCGATCCGTATATGAGTTCCGTGGGGAGAACTGCCTCTGCTCCATAGACTAGAGCGAAAGGCGTCTGGCCAGTGGCTCGATTTGGCGTCATTCTGATCGACCAAAGAACCACCGGCAGCTCCTCGATCCAGTTTCTTCCGCACTTGCGCAGCTTGTCGAAAGTTCTAGTCTTGAGCCCGCGCAGCACTTCAGCATTTGCCCTCTCTGCTTGACCGTTGCTTCTCGGATGAGCAACAGAAGCGAAGCAGACCTTGGCGCCAAGGTCTTGGACGTACTGCATGAAGGTGCGGCTCGTGAATTGCGTGTTGTTGTCGGTGATGATCCTGTTAGGGATCCCGAAACGGCAAACAATTGACCTGAAGAACTTGACTGCTGACTGTGCTGTCACCTTCCTCACTGGCTGCACTTCCAGCCACTTTGTGAACTTGTCGATTGCGACGTACAAGTACTCAAAGCCCCCGACATCTCGAGGGAAAGGGCCGAGGATATCGAGCCCCCAGACCGAAAATGGCCAGGATAAAGGGATCGTCTGGAGAGCTTGAGCTGGCTGGTGTATCTGTTTGGAGTGGAACTGGCACGCTTCACACTTGGTTACTTGTGTAGTTGCATCCTGGAGGGCTGTCGGCCAAAAGAAACCTTGCCGGAAAGCTTTGCCGGCAAGTGCTCTTGCGCCAATGTGGTGGCCACATATGCCTCCATGTATCTCTGCCAACAGCTTTTGTCCATCTTCCCGGCAAATACACATCAATTTCACACCGTTGAGTCTCCTTCTGTACAGTATGCTATCGACAAACTGGTACATACTTGACTGCCGGGCTACTTTTTCCGCTTCTTCTTGCTCTTCGGGAAGTTCTCCTGTCTGAAGGAAATGGACAATCTGCTGTGCCCATGCTGGAGCTTGTGGCTCGACAACAAGGACTAAAGGCACATCTGCTGCTGTGGGAACATCCGCTTCTACGGCAAGGACTTGCGGCCCTGCCGGAGCTTGATGTTCCCCGTCAAGCTTGCCGGAGCAAAACTTGTCGGGAGCGTCTGCTTCAACGGAACAAACCATAAGGCTTGCCGGAGCAGACTGCCCCTCAGCATCCTTGGTGTTGATCCTGGGGACTTTCTTGGCGGCGGCTTCTGGGAGCTCTGCCGGAAAGTAGTCACCAGAAACCAACTTCCTCTTCTTGCTTTGTCCAGTTGATGGTGTTACGGATGATTGAGTCAACTTGAGCACAAAGATCCCTGGTTCCACAGGTAACTTCAGTGCGGCGCACTTTGACAGGCCATCAGCAATGTCATTCTGAGCTCTTGGGATATGCTCCATCTGTAGGCCGTCAAAGTGCTCTTCTAGCTTCCTCACTTCATCGACATATGCTTCCATCAATGGACTCTGGTAGTTCTTGTTCACTTGGTGGACGACAAGCTGTGAGTCACCCCTGACAATGAGCTTCTTGATCCCAAGGTCTGCTGCGATTCTGAGACCGGCAAGCAATCCTTCATACTCTGCAGTATTGTTGGTTGCTTGCTCCTTGGGAAAGTGCATCTGGACTACGTACTTGAGGTGCTCTCCGGTGGGCGCGATAAGCAGCACGCCCGCACCGGCGCCTTGCAGCGAGAAGGCACCATCAAAGTACATCAGCCACTCTTTGCTTGCCTCTTTGACGGGGATGCTCGTCTCTGGAATTTCTTCATCTAGTGTTGGCGTCCATTCTGCTATGAACTCTGCCAATGCTCTGCTTTGGATAGTTGAAGTGCTCTCAAACTTGAGGCCAAAGCTTGACAGTTCCAGCGCCCACTCGACAATCCTACCTGCCGCTTCTGGATTTTGCAGTATCCTCTTCAGCGGAAAGCGAGTGACGACTGTGATCTCATGTGCTTGGAAGTAATGGCGCAGCTTTCTCGAGGCCATGAGGAGGCCGAAAAGCAACTTCTGCACACCAGAGTACCTTGATCTAGCCCCCTGTAGAAGGGAACTGACAAAGTAAACTGGACGCTGCACCATTCTCTTCTACATCTTATCATGCTCCTGCGCGGATCCATCTCTATCGGGACCAGAGCTTGTCGGTGAAGCCCCTTGCTTGTCGCTGGATGCATCTGCCGTGGTTGCTGGCTCATCATCTGCCTCCCTTTCCGCCACTAACGCAGCACTAACCACTTGATTGGTTGCCGCTATATACAGCAGCAACTTCTCTTATGGCTTAGGTGCGACAAGTGTTGGAGTGGAGGACAGGTATCTCTTCAAGTCCTGCAGCGTAGCCTCCGCCTCCGAAGTCCATTTTATAGGACCTGCCTTTTTCAAAATTTTGAAAAATGGCAGGGCGCGCTCAGCAGATCTAGAGATAAACCTGCTGAGAGCAGCCACGCAACCGGCAAGCCTTCGTACATCCTTGACGCGCTTTGGTGCTTCGATCTGCTCAATGGCCTTGATCTTGTCGGGATTGGCTTCAATTCCCCGCTGAGACACGAAGAACCCGAGAAGCTTGCCGGAAGGGACTCCAAACACGCACTTCTCGGGGTTAAGCTTGAGGTTGATCTTGCACAGATTTGCAAATGTCTCGTCTAAATCTTGAATCAGGGTCGCCCTGTTCTTGCTCTTGACCACTATGTCATCCATGTAGGCTTCCACATTTCTGTGCATCTGCGGCTCAAAAGCGTGGTGGACTACCCTTGCGAATGTTGAACCAGCATTCTTCAAACCGAAAGGCATCCGTACAAAGCAGTACGTGCCACACGGGGTGATAAATGCGGTTTTCTCTTCATCCTCTTCTGCCATGAAGATCTGATGGTATCCTGAGTATGCATCAAGAAATGAAAGCAAATCACATCCGGCTGTGGAGTCAACAATTTGGTCAATGCGCGGCAAGGGAAATGGGTCTTTGGGACAAGCTTTATTAACATCAGTGAAGTCAATACAAAGCCTCCATTTCCCGTTAGCCTTGCGCACGACAACAGGATTGGCCAACCACGTGGGATGGAGCACTCCTCTAACAAGGCCTGCTGCTTCCAACTTCTTGATTTCTTCTGCGATGAATTCTTGGTGCTCCACTGCCTGTTTCCTGACTTTCTGCTTGACGAGCCGCGCATGAGGACAGACGGCACGGTGGTGCTCAATTACTTTCCTGGGAACACCGGGGATATCAGACGGTTGCCACGCAAACACGTCGACATTCGCCCGCAGGAAAGCAACGAGCGCGCTTTCCTATTTGGGGTCAAGAGTGGCGCTGATGGTGAAGGTACCACCAGTGCCGTCCTCCTTGGCGGACACCTTCTTGGTCTCAAGTGGAGCTGTCATTGCCTTCTTACACTTGCCAGTGGAGCTCGATGGTGCGTCCTCGACGGTAGCGCAGCACTCCGAAGAGGTGCGCTTGCCGGAGTAGGCATCAGAGCTCTTGCCGGACTTGGTCTTCTTCTTCCCCCCGGGAGCTTCAGCAGCAAGTGTCTTGCGTTCTGCTGCAGCTGCTGCTTCCCGGTAGATCTTGTCGGCACAGATAAGAGCATCCTTCTTGTCGCCAGGAACAGAGATGACACTTATCGGGCCTGGCATTTTCAGTACGTTGTACGCATAGTGAGAGGCTGCCATGAACTTGGCGAGTGCCGGACGGCCAAGGATTCCATTGTAAGGTAATGGAAAGTCAGCAACATCAAACGTGGCCCTCTCAGTCCTGAAGTTCAGCTCGCTGCCAAATGTTACCGGCAACGTGATCTTTCCCTTCGGCTTGCTCCTTTCCGGGTTGATTCCTTGAAATGTACCGGTCTCTTCGAGCTCGCTGTCAGAGATCTAGAGTTTCTGGAGCACCATGGAGGAGATCAGGTTCAAGCCGGCCCCGCCGTCAACTAGCATCTTAGCGACCTTGAGGTTGCGGATTGTTGGTGACACCAACATCGGCAAGCACCCGACCGCAGTTATGCGATCAGGGTGGTCCTCAATATCAAAGATGATAGGCATGCTGGACCATTTCAGAGGCTTGCGTGACTCGACGGGTGGTTCTGTTGCATTAACTTCCCGCACCCACTGCTTGAGCTGACGGTGCAAGGTATGCAGAGAAGCACCACCGTCAACGCACAGGACCTCTGTGGCTTTCTGGAACTCCTGCTCATCAGTCTCCTCATCATCCATGTCTTCATCGTCGTCATCATCTTCATCCTTGTCGCGGCCGCGAGGAGGTCTGTCTCCTTGCCGCTGCTTGGCCTTGCCGCGCCGTCCTCCTCGGCCTGGACGTTTCTTGCCGGATCCCCCAGCACCTTCCTGGGCCTTCTCCTTGTCGCGCCGCTCGTATTCAGCTTTCTATTGCTCAACAAGCTGCTCGACTTTTTTGCAGCTCTGGAGATCATGGCCCTTGGTACGGTGGATCTTGCAATACTGCTTGTTGGTGCCATCCTGCTTGTCGGCGACCGCCACCTCTGCGGCAACCTCCTTGCCGGAGTCACCAGCTTTGGCTTTGTTGGTTCCACCACCGTTGCCGGACTGCTCAACAACTAGCACCTCTTTACCTTTCCTCTTCCTGTTGTTCCGCCGCCGGTTTTTCCTTGCCGGGGCAGCATCTTCACTGTCAGATCCTCCCGCTCCTACATTCTCTTCGGGGAGTCTCCTCCCTTCCTCAGCACGTGCACACTTGTCGGCCAGTGCAGATAACTCACTGACGTCCCTGATCTTGCACATCGCCATTTCCTCTCGCATCCTGCGGTTTCGCACGTTCTGATGGAATGCGCTGATCACCGCAGCAGGGTGGACGTCTGGGATGTTGTGCTGCACACTGCTGAATCTCTGAATGTACTTGCGCAGGGGCTCTCCTTCCTTCTGGGCGAGCAGATGAAGATCACTCTCCTGGCCATGAGGCTTGTGTCCGCCTGTGAAGGCGCCGACAAACTGATGGCATAGATCAGCCCAAGAGGATATGGAGTTGTCCCGCAAGTGCATGAGGCAGGATCTGACGTTGGGCTTGAGCACCAGCGGGAAGTAGTTGGCAAGGATCTTGTCATCCCGTCCCCCGGCAGCCTGCACCGCAATGGTGTAGATGCTGAGGAACTCCGACGGATGCGTCTTACCGTCGTACTTCTCCGGTACGTCTGGCTTGAAGTTCTTCGTGCTGGGCCACTGGACTTGCCGCAGCTCACGAGTGAACGCAGGGCAACCTACCGCGTATGGCAGATCGCATGGTTCCCCTGGTGCATGCATGTCAACAGAGGGCCCATCGCGCTTGTCGGATTGACGTCGCGCTTCTCTTTGGCGCTCGATGCGAGTTCGAGCATCTTCTTGTTGTCGATCATGAAGAACTTGGTGCTGATCGCGATGAGCTCGTGGATCCGACGATGCGGTGGAGTCGATGTCGAGGTGGATCCGGCGAGTCGGCGATCTTGGCCTTCGGGGTGGTGATTGCATGGTAGTTGCACCTCCACCCGTTTCGTCGCCACCGGCATCCCTGTCGCGGCAGCGACGCGCTCGGCCGCCGTGGAGTGTCGTCGTTGGCATAGCCGATGAGACTCTGAATGGCGGCCCTCCATTCGTCGATCTTGTCCGACGTCGGAGGGTAATCTAGGAGCAGTTGAGCTCGCGCCAAAGCTTCTGCTGGAGTGGTAGGTGGCAGTGGCGGACGGCGCGAGGAGCGGGACGTGCTCGGACTTCTAACTATGTTAGAAGGAGCAGTATCCCGTCCAGGCGACCGTGCCCCACTCGTGCCAGCACGTTGGCGTGCATGCTGGTCTTGAGCGCCCCGAGATCCACCAGCTTGGTCTTGGCCTATCATGCGTATGGCACTGCGAGTGCTATGACGCTGTTGGTCTTGCGCCTCCTGAGAGTGGCGCAGAACATGTACAGTCGCCGAGGTTTGTGCAGCCTTGTCCTTGGACCTGGCAGCATCATAAGCTTCCTCGTCGACGTCCATTCTTCCGCTGGCGTCCATTCCACCACCCGTTTGCTCCAACGGTGGCGGAAGTGACATGGACGGAGCGGCTGCCGCCGAAGTCTTCTTCTTTGGTGGCATGTTGATGAAGGGAATGAAGATCTACCTCGTGTGAACGCCGGATCAGGTTCACACAATCTCGACGCCCCCTACCTGGCGCGCCAAAGATGTCGGGGAAACTGATCCACGAACACCTATGGGGCCGGCGGACCGAGCCCCTTTCGGTTCGGCGGGGGGCGGAGATCGCACGAAGAGCAGATCGAGGCGAAGCACACGAGCAGTTTACCCAGCTTCGGAGCTCTCCGGAGAGATAACACTCCTACTGCTGCTTGTTTGATTATCTTGTGTTCTTGCTCCAGAGATGAGCGTAATGTTCTTCTGGGTTCTCAACCAGTCGAACCTCGCGAACCTCCCGAACCTCCTCTACGTTGCGCATGGGCCTCCTTTTATACGCTAAAGGGGTCACCGACAGGTGGCAACGCAGAGAAGGGTACAAATGTAAAAAGTGAGGTGGTTGGTACAGTTACTTGTACAGTGCACCCTACCTAACCCTGACGGCAGGGGACAAGGGCATTAAATGCCCGTCTGAGTCGCCCAAACAGTGCAGAAAAGGACCGTTAGGGGCGCCACCGTTCGCCATGATGGCGATCTTGTCAGCTTCGCATGCCACTACGCACCGCTGGCTGCACAGCCTTCCGCCACGCGCGCCTGGAGAGGCCCCCAGAGCGACACGTTGGTGGATGCGCTGGAGCGTGGGCACAGAGTGGCCGCCTGCCGTGGCAAGCGCCTTGCCGCTGCTGTTATCTTGTCGGGTCCGGAAGCTTGTCGCTCACCGGGCCTCGAGGTACCTTGGTTGGTCTTCCCGGCAAGCTCCTCTTGCCGGGGCCTTGTTGCCTTGCCGGAGCGCGTGGCGCGTCGCGGCAAGTTCCTTGGAGTGCCCTGGTTGGCCTTCCCGGCAAGCTCCTCTTGCTGGGGCCTTATCGCCTTGAGCTTAAATACTTTGTTCTTGAATGGCTCCAAGGGAACCACGGAGGATCTTGGCGTTCGCCCGGCAAGCCTTGCCGCGGGGTGCTGCAACTGCCCGTGCACAAGTTCGGGGTACTAGAGTACCCCTATTCTAGTACACCGACACCTCCCAACAAGCGCTATCGTTTAACGCCCCTAGCTAGGCATAGCAAGCAAGAATAGATCTAGCTATTGCCATGTTTGGTAGGCAATCCATAAGTGGCTCTCATAATAGATTCATAAGGTAATTTAATATTCTTTCTAGGAAAGTGTTCCATGCCTTTCCTTAATGGAAATTGGAATCTAATATTTCCTTCCTTCATATCAATAATTGCACCAATCATTCTAAGGAAAGGTCTACCAAGAATAATAGGACATGAAGGATTTCAATCTATGTCAAGAACAATAAAATCTACGGGCACATAATTCCTATTTGCAACAATAATAACATCATCAATTCTTCCCATAGGTTTCTTAATAGTGGAATCCGCATGGTGCAAGTTTAGAGAGAAATCATCAAAATCACGGAGACCTAACAAATCACACAAAGTTTTTGGAATCGTGGAAACACTAGCACCCAAATCACATAAAGCATTGCATTCATGATCTTTAATTTTAATTTTAATAGTTGGTTCCCACTCATCATAAAGTTTTCTAGGGATAGAAACTTCCAATTCAAGTTTTGCTTCATAAGATTGCATCAAGGCATCAACGATATGTTTAGTAAACGCTTTATTTTGACTATAAGCGTGAGGAGAATTTAGCACAGATTGCAACAAGGAAATACAATCAATCAAAGAGAAATTTTCATAGTTAAATTCCTTGAAATCCATAATAGTGGGTTTAGCAACATCTAGGGTTTTAATTTCTTCAATCCCACTTTTATCAAATTTAGCATCAAATCAACAAATTCCGAATTCTTGGAACGCCTTCTAGGTAAAGGTGGATCATATTCAGTCCCATCATTATCAAGATTCATATTGCAAAAAAAAAATTAATAGGGGACACATCAATAACTTTTAGGTCTTCATCATTATTTTCATAGGAACTAGAAGAACACACATCTTTCTTAGCACGCACCCTAGCGGTTCTTTCTTTGCACTCATCAATAGAAATTCTCATGGATTTGAGAGACTCATTGATATCATGCTTAGGTGGAATAGATCTAAGTTTTAAAGAATCAACATCAATAGAAATTCTATCAATATTCCTAGCCAAATCATCAATCTTAAGCAATTTTTCTTCAATCATATCATTAAAATTATTTTGCGAAGTAATAAATTCTTTAATATTAGATTCAAAATCAGAGGGCATCTTATTATAATTTCCATAAGAATTGTTGTAGGAATTACCATAATTATTAGAGGGATTACTAGGATAAGGCCTAGGATTAAAATTTCCTCTATACGCGTTGTTACCAAAATTGTTCCTACCAACAAAATTCACATCCATAGATCATTATTATCCTAAATAAAAGTAGACAAGGGAATATCATTAGGATCAGAAGAAACACTCTTATTAGCAAATAATTTCATGAGTTCATCCATCTTTCCACTCAAAACATTAATTTCTTCTATCGCATGCACCTTTTTATTAGTAGATCTTTCAGTATGCCATTGAGAATAATTAACCATAATATTATCTAGGAGTTTAGTAGCTTCTCCTAAAGTGATTTCCATAAAAGTGCCTCCCGCAGCCGAATCTAAAAGATTTCTAGAAGCAAAATTCAATCCGGCATAAAAATTCTGAACAATCATCCACAAATTTAAACCATGAGTAGGGCAATTACATATCATTAATTTCATTCTCTCCAAAGCTTGTGCAACATGTTCATGATCAAGTTTCTTAAAGTTCATAATATCGTTTCTAAGAGAGATGATCTTAGCGGGAGGAAAATATTTAGAGATAAAAGCATCTTTGCACTTGTTCCATGAATCAATACTATTTTTAGGCAAAGACGAAAACCTAGCTTTAGCACGATCTCTAAGAGAAAAAGGAAATAGCTTCAATTGAACAATATCATTATCCGCATCATTCTTCTTTTGCATGTCACACAAATCAACAAAGCTATTTAGATGGGTAGCGACATCTTCTCTAGGAAGGCCGGAAAACGGATCTTTCATGACAAGATTCAACAAAGCAGCATTAATTTCACAAGATTCAGCATCGGTAAGAGGAGCAATCGGAGTTCTAATAAAATCATTGTTGTTGGTATTGGTGAAGTCACACAATTTAGTATTATCTTGAGCCATCGTGACCAGCAAGCAAACTAACACACAAGCAAACAAAAAGCAAGCGGGCAAAAAGAGGCAAATAGAGAAAGAGAGGGAGGATAGAGAGAGAGGGCGAATAAAATGGAAAGGGTGAAGTGGGGGAGAGGAAAACGAGAGGCAAATGGCAACTAATGTAATGTGGGAGATAAGGCTATGTGATGGGTACTTGGTATGTTGACTTTTGCGTAGACCTCCCCGGCAATGGTGCCGGAAATCCTTCTTCTTACCTCTTGAGCACTGCGTTGGTTTTACCCAAAGAGGAAGGGATGATGCAGCAAAGTAGCGTAAGTATTTCCCTCAGTTTTTTAGAACCAAGGTATCAATCCAGTAGGAGGCTACACGCGAGTCCCTCGTACCTGCACAAAAGAAATAAATCCTCGCAACCAACGCAAATAGGGGTTGTCAATCCCTATAAGGCCACTTATGAGAGTGAGATCTGATAGATATGATAAGATAATATTTTTGGTATTTTTATGATGAAGATGCAAAGTAAATAGCAAAGGAAATAACTAAGTCATAGGAGATTAATCTGATAAAGATAGACCCGGGGCCATAGGTTTCACTAGTGGCTTCTCTCGAGAGCATAAGTATTCTACGGTGGGTGAACAAATTACTGTTGAGAAATTGACAGAATTGAGCATAGTTATGAGAATATCTAGGTATGATCATGTATATAGGCATCATGTTCGAGACAAGTAGACCGACTCCTGCCTGCATCTACTACTATTACTCCACTCATCGACCACTGTCTAGCATGCATCTAGAGTATTAAGTTAAAAACAGAGAAACGCCTTAAGCAAGATGACTTGATTAAGAGGGATTGACTCATGCAATATGAAGAAAACCCCATCTTGTTATCCTCGATGGCAACAATAAAATACGTGCCTTGCTGCCCCTACTGTCACTGGGAAAGGACACCGCAAGATTGAACCCAAAGCTAAGCACTTCTCCCATTGCAAGAAAGATCAATCTAGTAGGCCAAACCAAACTGATAATTCGAAGAGACTTGCAAAGATAACCAATCATACATAAAAGAATTCAGAGAAGATTCAAATATTATTCATAGATAGACTTGATCATAAACCCATGATTCATCGGCCTCAACAAACACACCGCAAAAAGAAGATTACATCGAATAGTTCTCCACAAGAGAGGGGGAGAACATTGTATTGAGATCCAAAAAGAGAGAAGAAGCCATCTAGCTACTAACTATGGACCCGTAGGTCTGAGGTAAACTACTCACACTTCATCGGAGAGGCTATGGTGTTGATGTAGGCCCTCCGTGATCGATGCCCCCTCCGGTGGAGATCCGGAACAGGCCCCAAGATGGGATCTCGTGGATACAGAAAGTTACGGTGGTGGAATTAGGGTTTTGGCTCCGTATCTGATCGTTCGGGGATACGTAGGTATTTGTAGGAGGAAGGAGTACGTCGGTGGAGCAACAGGGGGCCCACGAGGGTGGAGGGCGCGCCTGGGGGGGGGGGTAGGCACGCCCCCCTACCTCGTGGCCTCCTCTTTACTTTCTTGACGTAGGGTCCAAGTCTCCCGGGTCTTGTTCGTTGAGAAAATCATGTTCCCGAAGGTTTCATTCCGTTTGGACTCCATTTGATATTCCTTTTCTTCGAAACCCTAAAATAGGCAAAAAAACAACATTCTCGGCTGGGCCTCCAGTTAATAGGTTAGTCCCAAAAATAATATAAAAGTGGATAATAAAGCCCAATAATGTCCAAAACAATAGATAATATAGCATGGAGCAATCAAAAATTATAGATACGTTGGAGACGTATCAATGTGTTTTCATTTGATGAACAGGATCACATCATTAGAGAATGATGTGATGGCCAAGACCCATCCGTTAGTTTAGCATAATGATCGTTTAGTTTTATTGCTATTGCTTTCTTCATGACTTATACATGTTCCTCTGACTATGAGATTATGCAACTCCCGAATACCGGAGGAACACCTTGTGTGCTATCAAATGTCACAACATAACTGGGTGATTATAGAGATGCTCTACAGGTGTCTCCGATGGTTTTTGTTGAGTTGGCATAGATCAAGATTAGGATTTGTCACTCCGTGTGTCGGAGAGGTATCTCTAGGCCCTCTCGGTAATGAACATCACTATGAGCCTTGCAAGCAATGTGACTAATGAGTTAGTTACGGGATGGTGCATTACGGAACGAGTAAAGAGACTTTCCGGTGATGAGATTGAACTAGTTATGATGATACCGACGATCGAATCTCAGGCAAGTAACATACCGATGACAAAGGGAACAACGTATGTTCTTATGCGGTTTGACCGATAAAGATCTTCGTAGAATATGTAGGAACCAATTTGAGCATCCAGGTTCCGCTATTGGTTATTGACCGAAGATGTATCTCGTCCATGTCTACATAGTTCTCGAACTCGTAGGGTCCGCACGCTTAATGTTCGAAGATGATTTGTATTATGAGTTATGTGATTTAATGACCGAAGTTTGTTCGGTGTCTCGGATGAGAATACGGACATGACAAGTAGTCTCGAAATGGTCAAGAGGTACATATCAATATATTGGAAGGTTATATTCGGACACTGGAATGGTTCTGAAGTGTTTGGGGTATTTTCCGGAGTACCAGGAGGTTACTGGAAGCCCTCGGGGAAGTAGTGGGCATTAATGGGCTTTAGGGGAAAGGAGAGAAGGGCCTAAAGAGGTGGCCACGCCCCCTGGCTGGTCCGAATTGGACTAGGAGGGGGTGGCGCCCCCCTCTTTCCTTCTCCCCTCTTCCTCCTTCCCTCTCCTTCTCCTAGTTGGAATAGGAAAGGGGGCAGGCGAATCCTACTTGGACCGGAAGTCCAAGTAGGACTCCCACCTTTGGCACGCCCCCCTTGGGCCGGCCTCCTCTTCCCTCCTCCTTTATATACGTGGGAGGGGGCACCCAAAGGCATACCATGTCTTCTCTTAGACGTGTGCGGTGCCCCCTCCATAGTTACACACCTCGGTCATATCGTCGTAGTGCTTAGGCGAAGCCCAGCGCCGGCAACTTCATCATCACCTTCAACACGCCGTCATGCTGATGGAACTCTCCCTCATCCTCAACTGGATCAAGAGCTCAAGGGACGTCATCATACTGAACGTGTGCTAAACACGGAGGTGCCGTACGTTTGCTGCTAGGATCGGTTGGATCGCGAAGATGTTCGACTACATCAACCGCGTTGCTAGACGCTTCCACTTTCGGTCTACGAGGGTACGTAGACACACTCTCCCCTCTCATTGCTATGCATCTCCTAGATAGATCTTGCATGATCGTAGGATTTTTTTTGAAATACCGTGTTCCCCAACAGTGGCATCCGAGCCAGGTCTATGCGTAGATGTTATATGCACGAGTAGAACACAAAGAGTTGTGGGCGATAATAGTCATACTGCTTACCACCAACGTCTTACTTTGATTCGGTGGTATTGTTGGATGAAGCGGCCCGGACAGACATTACATGACCGCGCTCATGAGACTGGTTCTACCGACGTGCTTCGCACACAGGTGGCTGGCGGGTGTCTGTTTCTCCAACTTTAGTTGAATAGAGTTTGACTACGGCCGGTCCTTGTTGAAGGTTAAAACAACACACTTGATGAAAAATCATTGTGGTTTTGATGCATAGGTAAGAACGGTTCTTGCTATAAGCCCTTATGCAGCCACGTAAAACTTGCAACAACAAAGTAGAGGATGTGTAACTTGTTTTTGCAGGGCATGTTGTGATGTGATATGGTCAAGACATGATGTGATATAATTTGTTGTATGAGATGATCATATTTTGTTAAAGTTATCGGCAACTGGCAGGGGCCTTATGGTTGTCTCTTTATTTCATAAGATGCAAGCGCTATATAATTTCTTTACTTTATCGCTATGCGATAGCAATTGTTGCAAAAGCAATAGTTGGCGAGATGACCCTGTGATGACACGTTGATAGAGATCAAGATGATGGAGATCATGGTGTCATGCCGGTGATGACGGATATCATGACGGTACTTTGGAGATGGAGATCAAAGGCACAAGATGATGATGGCGATATCATGTCACATATTTTGATTAAATGTGATGTTTATCTTTTATGCATCTTATTTTGCTTAGTACGGCAGTAGCATCATAAGATGACCCCTCACTAAATTTCAAGGTATAAGTGTTCTCCCTGAGTATGCACCATTGCTACAGTTCGTCGTGCCGAGACACCACGTGATGATCGAGTGTGATAAGCTCTACGTTCACAAACAATGGGTGCAAGCCAGTTTTGCACACGCGGAATACTCAGGTTAAACTTGACGAGCCTAGCATATGCAGATATGGCCTCGGAACACTAAGACCGAAAGGTTGGATGTCAATCATATGGTGGATATGATCAACATAGAGATGTTCACCATTTAAAACTACTCCATCTCACATGATGATCGGACATGGTTTAGTTGATATGGACCACGTGATCATTTAGATGACTAGAGGGATGTCTATCTAAGTGGGAGTTCTTAAGTAATATGATTAATTGACCTTTAATTTATCATGAACTTAGTCCCAATAGTATTTGCAAATTATGTTGTAGATCAATAGCTCGCGTTATAGCTCCCTGTTTATTTTTGATATGTTCCTAGAGAAAAATAGGTTGAAAGATGATAGTAGCAATGATGCGGACTAGATCCGTGATCTGAGGATTATCCTCATTGCTGCACAGAAGAATTATATCCTTGATGCATCGCTAGGTGCCTTTTGCAGGAGCAGATGCAGATGTTATGAACGTTTGGCAAGCATGGTATGAGGACTACTTGATAGTTTAGTGCACCATGCTTTACGGCTTAGAACCGGGACTTCAAAAATGTTTTGAACAACATGGAGCATATGAGATGTTCCAAGATATGAAATTGGTACTTCAGTCTCATGCCCGTGTCGAGAGGTATGAGACCTCTGACAAGTACTTTGCCTACAAGATGGAGGAGAATAACTCAACCAGTGAGCATGTGCTCAAAATGTCTGAGTACTACAATCGCTTGAATCAAGTGGGAGTTAATCTTCCAGATAAGATAGTGATTGACAGAGTTCTCTAGTCACTGTCTCCAAGTTACTGGAACTTCGTGATGAATTATAATATGCAAGGGATGACAAAAACGATTCCCGAGCTCTTCGTGATGCTAAAATCGGCGAAGGTAGAAATCAAGAAAAGCATCAAATGTTGATGGTTGACAAGACCACTAGTTTCAAGTAAAAGGGCAAGGGAAAGAAAGGGGACTTCAAGAAGAATGGCAAGCAAGTTGTCACTCCCATGAAGAAGCCCAAAAGCTAGACCCAAGCCTGAAACTAAGTGCTTCTACTGCAAAGGAAATGGTCACTTGAAGCGGAACTTCCCCAAATACTTGGCGGATAAGAAGGATGGCAAAGTGAACAAAAGTATATATGATATACATGTTATTGACGTGTACTTTACTAGTGTTCATAGTAACCCCTGGGCATTTGATACTGGTTCAGTTGCTATGATTAGTAACTCGAAACAGGAGTTACAAAATGAACAGAGAGTAGTTGAGAGCGAGGTGACGATGTGTGTTGGAAGTGATTCCAAGGTTGATAAGATCACCATCACACACTCCCTTTACCTTCAGGATTAGTGTTGAACCTAAAATAAATGTTATTTGGTGTTTGCATTGAGCATAATATGATTGGATCATGTTTATTGCAATACGGTTATTCATTTAAGTCAAAGAATAATTGTTATTCTATTTACATGAATAAAACCTTCTGTGGTCATACACCCAAGATGAATGGTTTATTGAATCTCGATCGTAGTGATACACATATTCAT
Source organism: Triticum aestivum (assembly GCF_018294505.1). NCBI lineage: Eukaryota > Viridiplantae > Streptophyta > Magnoliopsida > Poales > Poaceae > Triticum > Triticum aestivum. The sequence continues at coordinate 93,548,523 of NC_057803.1, read as the reverse complement.
AATATTGATGCCAAAAAGATGCAAAGTTGATAAGGATAGTTCAACATATTTGTGGCACTGCTGTTTAGGTCATATTGGTGTAAAGCGCATGAAGAAACTCCATGTTGATGGGCTTTTGTCATCACTTGATTATGAATCACTTGATGCTTGAGAACCATGCCTCATGGGAAAGATGAATAAGACTCCATTCTCCGGAACAATGGAGCAAGCAACTGACTTATTGGAAATAATACATATTGATGTATGTGGTTCGATGAGTGTTGAGGCTTGCTACCTCTTGAGCACTGCGTTGGTTTTCCCTTGAAGAGGAAAGGGTGATGCAGTAAAGTAGCGTAAGTATTTCCCTCAGTTTTTGAGAACCAAGGTATCAATCCAGTAGGAGATCATGCTTGAGTCCCACGCACCTACACAAACAAATAAGAACCTCGCAACCAACGCGATAAAGGGGTTGTCAATCCCTTCACGTTCACTTACGAGAGTGAGATCTGATAGATATGATAAGATAAGATATTTGGTATTTGTATGATAAAGAGAAATAAAGATGCAAGGTAAAATAAACGGCAATAGAAATAACTAAGTGTTGGAGGATTAATATGATGGAAGATAGACCCGGGGGCCATAGGTTTCACTAGTGGCTTCTCTCAAAAACATTAGTATTACGACGGGTAAACGAATTACTGTCGAGCAATTGATAAAATTGAGCATAGTTATGAGAATATCTAGGTATGATCATGTATAGAGGCATCATGTCCGTGACAAGTAGACCGAAACGATTCTGCATCTACTACTATTACTCCACACATTGACCGCTATCCAGCATGCATCTAGAGTATTAAGTTCATAAGAACAAGGTAATGCTTTAAGTAAGATGACATGATGTAGAAGGATAAACTCGTGCAATATGATATAAACCCCATCTTTTTATCCTCGATGGCAACAATACAATACGTGCCTTGCTGCCCCTGCTGTCACTGGGAAAGGACACCGCAAGATTGAACCCGAAGCTAAGCACTTCTCCCATTGCAAGAAAGATCAATCTAGTAGGCCAAACCAAACTGATAATTCGAAGAGACTTGCAAAGATAAACCAATCATACATAAAAGAATTCAGAGGAGATTCAAATATTGTTCATAGATAAACTTGATCATAAAACCACAATTCATTGGATCTCGACAAACACACCACAAAAGAAGATTACATCGAATAGATCTCCAAGAAAATCGAGGAGAACTTTGTATTGAGATCCAAAGAGAGAGAAGAAGCCATCTAGCTAATAACTATGGACCCGAAGGTATGAAGTAAACTACTCACACATAACCGGAGAGGCCATGGAGTTGATGTAGAGGCCCTCCGTGATCAATGCCCCCTCCAGCGGAGCTCCGGAAAAGGCCCCAAGATGGGAACTCTCGGGTACAGAAGGTTGCGGCGGTGGAATTAGGTTTCTGTGGTTCTCCTGGATGTTTGGGTAGTACGTGGATATATATAGGAGGAAGAAGTACGTCGGTGGAGCAACGAGGGGCCCACGAGGGTGGAGGGCGCGCCCAGGGGGGTTGGCGTGCCCCCTGCCTCGTGGCCTTCTCGATCGTTTCTTGACGCCCACTCCAAGTCTCCTGGATCACGTTTGTTGAGAAATCATGTTCCCGAAGGTTTCATTCCGTTTGGACTCCGTTTGATATTCCTTTTCGGCGAAACTCTAAAATAGGCAAAAAACATCAATTTGGGCTGGGCCTCCAGTTAGTAGGTTAGTCCCAAAAATGATATAAAGGTGTGAAATAAAGCCCATTAACATCCAAAACAGATAATATAATAGCATGGAGCAATCAAAAATTATAGATACGTTGGAGACGTATCAAGGCTCGCGGCGGGAATAATTATTTTCTGACCTTCACAAATGATTTGAGCAGATATGGGTATATCTACTTAATGAAACATAAGTCTGAAACATTTGAAAAGTTCAAAGAATTTCAGAGTGAAGTAGAAAATCATCATAACAAGAAAATAAAGTTTCTACGATCTGATTGGAGAGGCGAATATTTGGGTTACGAGTTTGGTCTTTATTTGAAACAATGTGGAATAGTTTCGCAACTCACGCCACCTGGAACACCACAGCGTAATGGTGTGTCCGAATGTCATAACCGCACTTTATTAGATATGGTGAGATCTATGATGTCTCTTACCGATTTACCACTATCGTTTTGGGGTTATGCATTAGAGACAGCTGCATTCACGTTAAATAGGGCACCATCCAAATCTGTTGAGACGACACCGTATGAACTATGGTTTGGCAAGAAACCAAAGTTGTCGTTTCTTAAAGTTTGGGGTTGCGATGCTTATGTGAAAAAGTTTCAAAGTGATAAGCTCGAACCCAAATCGGAGAAGTGTGTTTTCATAGGATACCCAAAAGAAAATGTTGGGTACACCTTCTATCACAGATCCGAAGGTAAGATATTTGTTGCTAAGAATGGATTGTCGATGTCAAAACCGGCGGATCTCGGGTAGGGGGTCCCAAACTGTGCGTCTAAGGCAGATGGTAACAGGAGGCGGGGGACACGATGTTTACCCAGGTTCGGGCCCTCTTGATAGAGGTAATACCCTACATCCTGCTTGATTGTTCTTGATTATATGAGTATTACAAGAGTTGATCTACCATGAGATTAGAGAGGCTAAACCCTAAAAGCTAGCCTATGGTATGATTGTATGTTGTCCTACGGACTAAAACCCTCTGGTTTATATAAACACCGGAGGGGGCTAGGGTTACACAAGGTCGGTTACAAAGGAGGAGATATCCATATCTATATTGACTAGCTTGCCTTCCACGCCAAGTAGAGTCCCATCCGGACACGGGACAAAGTCTTCAATCTTGTATCTTCATAGTCCAACAGTCCGACCAAAGGATATAGTCCGTCTGTCCGGAGACCCCCTAATTCGGGACTCCCTCAGTAGCCCCTGAACCAGGCTTCAATGACGACGAGTCCGGCGCGCAGTGTTGTCTTCCGCATTGCAAGGCAGGTTCCTCCTCCGAATACACCATGGAAGAGTTTGAATACAAGGATAGTGTCTGACCCTGCAAAATAAGTTCCATATACCACCGTAGAGAGAATAATATTTCCACAAATCTAATCTGCTGACACGTTTTGGCAGCATGACATCACGCCATGGCCCGGTAATTATTTGAACCGTTTTTTTAACCAGCCCCGCACATAACGCGAGGTGGTTTCTTAACACGTCTTGTCAAAGCAGAGATCGTGTTCCCCTTATCACGGGATTCTCATCAATACAAACGTGGGTAACCTAACCGTGCCTGTTGGTATGACTCCTAAATCTTAGGTACGTCTCGAATGGCCATGAGGAGGATGCCTGATATTCATCCCCTTTATAAAGGGACAAGGCTTTTTGTTTTTCCCTCCTGTGCTCAATCGAATCCTTCCCCCGCCTCGAGTTCTAACACCCAAAGCTCAGGTCAAGTGCTTCGGACCTTCAATCATGTCCGAATCCAGCCTTCAAGGCCGGTGGATGCCTTCTCCGTCACGGAGGAGGACATTAAGAAGTTGAGGGAGGCCAGATATCTGACCGCCGAAATTTCTCATAGGCTGCCCGCCCGAGGGCAGGTTGTCCCTACTCCCGAACCCAATGAGAGCGTCGTGTTCATCTCCCACTTCCTCTGAGGACTAGGCCTCACTCTGGATCCTTTTGTTAGGGGTCTTATGTTCTATTACGGGCTGGATTTTCACGATCTGGCCCTGCATTTCCTTCTTCACATCTCGTCATTTATCGTCGTATGTGAGGCCTTCCTCCGCATTACCCCTCACTTTGGCCTGTGGCTCAAGACCTTCGATGTGAAGCCGAAGATGGTCGAGGGGCAGTAGCAGCGTGCGGAGGTGCTCTAATAAGCAAAATTGCTGACGCTCCATGGCCAAAGGGTTCCTTTCCAGAGGTGTCCGGATTGTGGCAACGGGAGTGGTTTTACGTCACAGCTCCCCGAAGTGCCAAATGGGTAGCTGCCCCCACCTTTCTCTCAGGCCCTCCACCACAACTGATGTCATGGATCAGCAGGGGGCTGAGTTGGGGTCCAGCCAAGGACGTGCCAATACTGCAGAGCCGTATCCGAGATCTCTTCGAGGGAGATTTCAGTCTGGTTATGGTAATGCAAGTTATGCTGGTTCGTCAAGTCCAGCCTTGCAAACGCCGGCCCCTCCGCATGTGGGAATTCAACCTGGAAGGACCGCGCACTGTTCAGCATTTCCTCGGCATGACGCACGAGGAGACATACAAATCGTCCTTCGGACCGCAAATAGAGTGTCCGGACACTACCGAGGACGTGGGCCTGAGCTGCAACCGCCCCGCTGCCCAAGTAAGTAATCCCATCACCGAACACACTGTTCTTTTATACATCATGACATCACTGTGAAAAATTGCTCTTTGACCAGGACTGGATAACAAAGGCAAAGATGATCCGGTGTAGGGCTCCCCTTCATGAAGGCTTCGACAATCCGGTGCTGGAAAAAATGCTCGAGCCAGCACCTTGTGTGGTGCCCTCAAAGGAAGATGAAGGGGGGAATAAAGAGGGTGGAAGCGGGGCCCCATCGCTACCTATTCCAATCGAGGGAATGAGCGCCTCCGTGAGGGAGGATAACCAAGGGGAAGAATCTGACATTCCCCAGGGAAGGGAGAGGAGTACCTCTGAAGATCCGGAAACTAAGGTTTCCAAACGGGAGAAGAAATCTCCGCCAGAGGGTCCTGCCTCGGAGGGTATTCTTGCTGCACAATGTCCGTGCAGGGATCAGCCCTCTACCGAGCTATAAGTAATCAAAAAGTACTTAATAGTAAATATATCCTACCTTACTTCCGAAGAAAATAACCGATGCTTGTAAATTGTAGTCCGGATCGCAGCCCTTCTCGACAGAGTTCATCTTTGGGGGATCTTCTTCCAGAGATGATGTTGAGCGAAATGCCTCCCCCAGACTCTCCAGCTCAAGAAGCGGGCGACCTTGAAGCGTCGTCGCGAAGGGTATCTCCGGATCCGATAGGGCTAGAGTGTAACCCTTTGGCTGCCCGGCATCCCCAATATCCGGCTCCTGAGGGGGAGTGACAACAAGGGTCCATACAGTGTGCGGTCGAACGCGCTGAGGGATCTTCTGGGGCAAGCTGTTGTCTCGGAAGCGCACCATGCACTAATGGGTACGGTGATTGAGAGGATTTCCTCCGCTGAAAGCGGTTTGCACGAAGCTTTTATGAGTCTACTGAAAGGCTTCGAGGTACATGACACAATGTATGCCTTTAACAGTAACGCATACGTTAGGTATGCCCATGCAGATAGTAGCCCCTGAGACTCTGGTTGTCGTTGAGAACGACGGCAAAAAGAGGATCATAGTCCCAGATAATTACCAGACCGCGTTTATGTGCAGGTGGTTGAAGCTCCGGTGGCTACCCGGACTGATAGGTTTGCCGAACTAAAGCGGCAACTGGATGCGGCAAATGCCGACATTGTGCTTGTCAACAAGCGGCTTGACGAGGCACAGGGTGAGTGTTTTTTTCTTGGTGATAGTCACATAGTAAGAGAAGCATGATGCCAGTATCTTTAATATGTTGTGACTGCAGATGGAGCTGCCACCATGGAGACCCTTCGGGCGGAGCTTGCCCGAGCCAAGGAGCAAGCGAGGAGTAGCAATGCGGCCGCTTTGAAGGCGGCCGAAGAGTTAAGGGCCGAACAGGCCGCGCATTGCGAGAGCAAGGAAAAAATAGCCAAGATGGTTGTAGAGTTAAAAGATGTTGCTGACCATTACCGGCTTCTTGAAGAAGAAGACCAGGCGAAGGCGACGGGCCTGGAGAAGGCCCGGGTGGGTGCCAAGGAAGCCTGCTCCAAAATTAGAGCGATAAAGGAGGAGCTGAATCAAGCTGCAGATATCATGTCTGGGAAGCCCTTCTCGTTGCGGATTAAGTTCGGATATCCGAAGTATGCTCCTCTGGACCGGCTATGGAGTTCTACGGACGAGTACATGGATTTGGCTGCAAGTGCTGCTGATGCAGCCGAGTACTTCAAGGATCAGAAAGGTTCCGAAGTGGAGAAGTTGTTCTGGTCACAGTTTCACGCTCCAGTCCGTCCGCTGCTGCTAAATGAGTGATTGACCGGTTGGGCCGAGCTCCATAGGTTGTCCGGACTTGCCATGAGGTCCGTTGTGGATCACCTATGGCCGGGAGGGCCACGGTCGAGGAGCTACTTTAGCTTAGTGCAACAATTCCTTGAGGCTGTGCCACGCATCGATGTTGTAAAGAGATCAGCATGCATAGAAGGTGCACGGATGGCCCTTGCCCATGTCAAAACATACTGGGCGGAGATGGAGGCCACCACTGTTGCGGCACAGGGTTCGGCCGTAGACCGAGTGGCTGCCGAGCACTACTTTGAAGAAGTCCTTGAAGGCACTCGTTTGATAGAGGCTCAGTGCTCGAAGAATATTATTTTCCAGTGACATGTAGTCCCATTGCACAAACAATGTTTTTCAGAATTAATCAAGGTTGTATTTATACTTTTGCCCGAAAGTACTATGATGCCTCCTGTGCGACCGTTTATGTATATACGTATATAACCTGAAAGTTTGTAGTCGTCGGCTTCCGCCCCCACGCATATAATGCGGGGGTGTTCGCAAAAGATGCATATCCACACTTGATCCAAATTCTTGGTCCGTTAAGGAGGTGATAGCGTAGCGAACGAGGCAATCGGACTATATTGCTTTAACACTTTCACTTAGCCATAGGAGTTTGACAGTGGGGCTACTATATAGCCCCTGGTACTTCTGTGCTCATCCGAATACGGTGCACGTACGTACATGACCGAGAAACGGTCCTTCGTTAATGCGGAGGAATCCCGAAGATTACGATTAGTCATTGAGTGGTTGACCAGTCTCTCGCTATATCATGACAGTCATTTTTCGGCTTTCTCTACCGAGGTGCTCATCCGGATGAACCAGGGCATAATCGCAGTAGTTCTCCCAGTGCTACCTTAGCCGATATAACGGAACGTAAGGTACCAAAACGTGGGAGCCGGGCAAACCCAACATTTGACTAAAGACATGATTCGGAGCTGATGCATATAGGGCCAAACTTGCGACGCCGAACACTCCCTAAGGTGTTTGGTCTTTATAACATATACCGGGATAAACAATGCCCTTTATAAGAAACCCCATGTGTCCAGGTACGTACAAAATCCTGGCATGGCCACATGCCAATAACGCCGGCATCCTTCTCGGTTATATGGAGTATCCGGAGGATGTGAGCAACAAGAGACAGTAAAAAAGGTTTATGCGGGGCCTTAATCTAAAAAGAAACCTTTTGGCGGGTCCCTGCTGCACGTCTGCGCCTGTGTCTCTGTTGTGCCGTGTCCTGGACGGGTGTAGCATGATTGTAACCTACAAAAGGAAAGAACTTAGGTGAAAGTTGCCATGCCGAAAAGAAGAATGAGTTATTAGAATTCCAGAGAAACCAAGTTGAGCCGAGCTGGCCCTAATTACGCGCGGGAAGCCCCTGGTATCGTTTTATGAGGGTTCGAAAACCAATCTCATGCATGTATGATGGAACGCTAGACTCGTCTAACCGTGTCCGTGGTCTTGACGACCTGCCATTTTTTCTGGTTGGTGAGGCCGCCTAGTGTGCGGCTGTTAGAGCTGCCGTGTCCTCTTTCGTACGTGAAGAACGGTTGGTATTTCCGCTAACTATAATGATGCCTCGTGGACCGGGCATCTTGAGCTTGAGAAAAGCATAATGCGGTATTGCGTTAAAACGAGCGAAAGCCGCCCTTCCGAGTAGTGCTTGAAAATCACTTCGGAATGGAGCGATGTGGAAAGTTAACGTTTCACTTCGGAAGTTATCGGGAGAACCGAATACCACCTCTAGTAGTAAAGAGCCCGTGCAGTGGGCCTCTTGGCCTGGTATTACTCCCTTGAAGGTAGTATTACTGTGGCTTGTTTGTGTCGGGTCTATCCCCATTTTGCGGACTGTGTCCTGATATATCAGATTGATATCACTGCCGCCATCCATGAGGTCCCTTGTGAAATGGTACCCATTTATTATTGGGTCTAACACCAAGGCCGTCAGTCCTTCACGCTGGATATGTGTATTGTGATCCCTACGATCAAAAGTGATCGGGCAGGCCAACCAGGGGTTGGACCTAGGGGTGACGGGCTCTATGGCGCGTGTGTACCGGAGTGCATGATTGGTTCTCCTCCTTGTCACATGGATCACGTTTACTGTTTTAACATCTAGTGGGAACTTTTTCTGTCCTCCGGCGCTTTGCTGGCGAGGTTCATCCTCGTCTTCACTTGGTGTCTCTTCCCCTTTGTGTTCGGCGTTTAGCTTACCTGCCTGCTTGAAGACCCAACATTCTCTATGGGTATGATTTGTAGGTTTGTCTGGGGTGCCGTGAATCTGACAGAGTTTGTCAAGAATTTTGTTTAGGCTAGATTGTCCTTCTCTGCTGCCTTCGAAAGGCTTTTTCCGCTGACCTGGTCGGGAGCCCCTGAATCCGGCATTTATCGCCGTATTATCTGGGCTACCTTCTTTATTTCGACGCTTGTTTTTGTTGCGTCGTGGTTTACCGTTGCCATCCCTTACTTCGGATGTGCTTGGGTCGCTGGTGCTGCTACAGGCCAACCAGCTGTCCTCGCCCGCACAAAAGCGGGTCATGAGGCTTGTTAGGGCTGCCATTGTTCTCGGTTTTTCTTGAACAAGGTGTCTGGCGAGCCATTCATCTCGGACGTTATGTTTAAAAGCTGCTAAGGCTTCGGCGTCCGGACAGTCGACTATTTGGTTCCTTTTGGTGAGGAACCTGTTCCAAAGCTTTCGGGCGGACTCTCCAGGTTGTTGGATTATATGACATAAATCGTCTGCATCTGGAGGACGAACATAAGTCCCTTGAAAATTGGCCCGAAAAGCGTCCTCGAGCTCCTCCCAACTTCCAATTGAGTTTTCGGGGAGGCTTTTCAGCCAGTGCCTGGCTGGCCCTTTAAGCTTGAGGGGCAAGTATTTAATGCCATGGAGATCATCTCCACGAGCCATATGAATATGGAGGATGAAGTCCTCTATCCAGACTCCAGGGTCTGTGGTTTCGTCGTACGCCTCTATGTTCACCGGTTTGAATCCTTCTGGGAATTCGTGATCCAGCACCTCATCAGTGAAACATAGTGCGTGTGCAGCACCCCTGTATTGGGATGTGCCATAGTGTTCGGACGGTTGTAGTATTCGGTGTTGGTTGTGTACCGTAGCGCGCTTCCTAGATCCACATATAGATTTGGTCGCGCCGGATTTTTGATGCAAGTTTTCACGTAGAACGTGTGTTGACTTATGCGTGACTTTGTTAGCCGCTCTATCACGTTCACAGGGTGGTGGATCCGGCCAGTTGGCCGTATCACTTATCGGCTGTATGGGCTCTAAGGCCTCATCGTCGAATTCTGGTAATAGCTTCGCTTTGGATAGCTATTTGGGTGGTAGCTTCTACCATACTTTGTTACTTTGTTCCACTTGCTATTGAGCGTATCTTGTGCGACCTTGAGCCCTTGCTTCTATTTTTTCAGGCTTCTCGCTATGGCAGTAAGCCTACTGCGGAGGTTTTCTTGCTCCAAGTGTGTTTCCGGGATGATGGGTGCATCTTCGTCCAGACTGTTGTCTTCCCTAGACAGGGATTGATGAGGCTTATCTTCGGCGTCATCGTGTTCGGATGTCGGATCCGTACTATGTTTGCAATTTGCATCTTGATCATTTTCTGCCACCGGGGTGGTGCAATTGTCGTCTTTTCTAGAGTCGAGTGGACTATTATTATCGTTGTTTTTGCTATGGCAGGACTTAGGGCGGCGCCGCTGACGTCGGCGATTGGGTTGCTTCTTGGAGGGGTCATCCTCCGCTTTCTCGTCGCCATTGGCTTCGTTGGGGTGTCCACCATGTACACGTCATGTGATGAAGTAGCGGTCCGGCGCCCTGCGGGCGGTGGTTCCGGTTCGTCTCCTGTATCGTCGTCCATACCGTTGATGTCTTCGGAGTCGAAGTCGAGCATGTCGGTTAAATCATCGACAGTGGCTACTAAGTGGGTGGTGGGTGGGCAGCGAATTTCTTTGTCGTCCGCATCCCATTCTAGCCGGACATAGTTCGACCAAGGTTCTCGTGACAGGGAGAGAGACCTTAATGAATTTAGCACATCTCCAAAAGGTGAGTGCTGAAAGATATCCGCGAAGGTGAACTCCATGATCGGCGCCTAGTCGGACTCGACGGGCACGGATATGAGCGGCTCGGAGTCCGTGGCCGAGGATGAATCCAATGGTTCGGCAACACGGCTCTCGTAATGGGTGAAGTCAGTATCTGGCTCTATCGCCACTGAGAGTGCGGCCTCCATGGCGGGGTCCATCCCTCCGCTCTCGGATGGCGCGACTTGCTCCGGATTGATGGACGGAGTAGTTGCGGATGCCATCTCCCGAACACTGTCCGACGGTAGAGTTACGTCTTGCTCGCCGTGACTGCGCGGCGCGTCCGGCATGGGCTCGAATCTGTTGAAGATCAAGTCTCTTCGGATATCGGCCGTGTAGTTCAAGTTTCCAAATCTGACCTGATGGCCACGGGCATAGCTCTCAATCTGCTCTAGATGGCCAAGCGAATTGGCCCACAGTGCAAAGCTGCTGAATATGAAGATCTGTCCGAGGAGGAAAGCCTCACCCTGGACCGCATCGCTGGCGATGATCGAAGGAGTCATCGAGCCTTATGGTGACGACACATAGGAACTCTCAATGAAAGCACCAATGTCCGTGTCAAAACCGGCGGATCTCGGGTAGGGGGTCCCGAACTGTGCTTCTAAGGCGGATGGTAACAGGAGGCAGGGGACACGATGTTTACCCAGGTTCGGGCCCTCTTGATAGAGGTAATACCCCACGTCCTGCTTGATTGTTCTTGATGATATGAGTATTACAAGAGTTGATCTACCATGAGATCAGAGAGGCTAAATCCTAGAAGCTAGCCTATGGTATGATTGTATATTGTCCTACAGACTAAAACCCTCCGGTTTATATAGACACCGGAGGGGGCTAGGGTTGCACAAGGTTGGTTACAAAGGAGAAGATATCCATATCCGTATTGCCTAGCTTGCCTTCCACGCCAAGTAGATTCCCATCCGGACACGGGACGAAGTCTTCAATCTTGTATCTTCATAGTCCAACAGTCCGGCCAAAGGATATAGTCCGGCTGTCCGGAGACCCCCTAATCCGGGACTCCCTCATGGATCCTTTCTTGAGAAGGAGTTTCTCTCGAAAGAAGTGAGTGGGAGGATAGTAGAACTTAATGAGGTAATTGTACCTTCTCCCGAATTGGAAAGTAGTTCATCACAGATATCAGTTCCAGTAATGCCTACACCAATTAGTGAGGAAGTTAATTATGATGTTCATGAAACTTCAGATCAAGTTACTACCGAACCTCGTAGGTCGACCAGAGCACGATCCGCACCAGAGTGGTACGGTAATCCTGTTCTGGAAGTCATGTTACTAGACCATGATGAACCTACGAACTATGAGGAAGCGATGGTGAGCCCAGATTCCACGAAATGGCGTAAGGCCATGAAATCTGAGATGGGATCCATGTATGAGAACAAATTATGGACTTTGATTGACTTGCCCGACGATCGGTGAGCCATTGAGAATAAATGGATCTTCAAGAGGAAGACGGACGCTGATAGTAGTGTTACTATCTACAAAGCTCGAATTTTCGCAAAAGGTTTTCGACAAAGTTCAAGGTGTTGACTACAATGAGATTTTCTCACTCATATCGATGCTTAAAAGTCTGTCCGAATCATGTTAGCAATTGCCGCATTTTATGAAATCTGGCAAATGGATGTCAAAACTGTATTCCTTAATGGATTTATTAAAGAAGAGTTGTATATGATGCAACCAGAAGGTTTTCTCAATCCTAAAGGTGCTAACAAAGTATGCAAGCTCCAGCGATCCATCTATGGACCGTGCAAGTATCTCGGAGTTGGAATATATGCTTTGATAAGGTGATCAAAGCATATGGTTTCATACAGACTTATTGTGAAGCCTATATTTACAAGAAAGTGAGTGGGAGCACTACAACCTTTCTGATAAGTATATGTGAATGACATATTGTTGATTGGAAATGATGTAGAATTTTCTGGAAAGCATAAAAGAGTGTTTGAAAGGAGTTTTTTCAAAGAAAGACCTCGGTGAAGCTGGTTACATATTGGGCATCAAGATCTATAGAGATAGATCAAGACGCTTGATAAGTTTTTTCAATGAGTACATACCTTGACAAGATTTTGAAGTAGTTCAAAATGGAACAGTCAAAGAAGGAGTTATTGCCTGTATTGCAAGGTGTGAAGTTGAGTAAGACTCAAAACATGACCACAACAAAAATAGAAAAGAGAATGAAAGCCATTTCCTATTCCTCAGCCATAGGTTCTATAATGTATGCTATGTTGTGTACCGGACCTATTATGCACCTTGCCATGAGTTTGGAAAGGGGGTACGATAGTGATCCAGGAGTGGATCACTAGACAACAGTCAAAGTTATCCTTAGTTACCTAAGAGGACTAAGGAAATATTTCTCGGTTATGGAGGTAATAAAGAGTTCATCGTAAAGAGTTACGCCGATGCAAGCCTTTACACCGATCCGGATGACTCTGAGTCTCAATCTGGATACATATTGAAAGTGGGAGCAATCAGCTAGAGTAGCTCCATGCAGAGCATTGTAGACATAAAAATTTGAAAAATACATACGGATCTGAATGTGGCAGACCCGTTGACTAAACTTCTCTCACAAGCAAAACATGATCACACCTTAGTACTATGTAGGTGTTAATCACATGGTGATGTGAACTAGATTATTGACTCTAGTAAAACCCTTTGGGTGTTGGTCACATTGTGATGTGAAATATTGGTGTTAAATCACATGTTGATGTGAACTAGATTGTTGACTACTGCAAGTGGGAGGCTGAAGGAAATATGCCCTAGAGACAACAATAAAGTTGTTATTTATATTTCCTTATATCATTATAAATGTTTATTATTCATGTTAAAATTGTATTATCCGGAAACTTAGTACATGTGTGAATACATAGACAAACAGAGTGTCCCTAGTATGCCTCTACTTAACTAGCTCGTTAATCAAAGATGGTTAAGTTTCCTGACCATAGACGTGTGTTGTCATTTGATGAACGGGATCACATCATTAGAGAATGATGTGATGGACAAGACCCACAGGTTAGCTTAGCATAATGATCGTTTAATTTTATTGCTCTTGCTTTCTTCATGTGTTATACATGTTCCTCTGACTATGAGATTATGCAACTCCCAAATACCGGCGGAACACCTTGTGTGCTATCAAACGTCACAACGTAACTAGGTGATCATAAAGATGATCTACTAGTGTCTCCGATGGTGTTTGTTGAGTTGGCATAGATCGAGATTAGGATTTGTCATTGCGTGTATCGGAGAGGTATCTCTGGGCCCTCTCGGTAATGCACATCACTCTGAGCCTTGCAAGCAATGTGACTAATGAGTTAGTTACGGGATGATGCATTAAGTAACGAGTAAAGAGACTTGCCGGTGACAAGATTGAACTAGGTATGATGATATCGACGATCGAATCTCGGGCAAGTAACATACCGATGACAAAGGGAACAACGTATGTTGTTATGCGGTTTGACCGATAAAGATCTTCCTAGAATATGTAGGAGCCAATACGGGCATCCAGGTTCCGCTATTGGTTATTGACCGAAGATGTGTCTCGGTCTTGTCTACATAGTTCTCAAACCCGTAGGGTCCACACGCTTAAAGTTCAATGACGATTTGTATTATGATTTATGTGATTTGATGACCGAAGTTTGTTCGGAGTCCCGGATGAGATCACGGACATGACAGTGAGTCTCAAAATGGTCGAGAGATAAAGATGGATATATTGGAAGGTTATATTCGGATACTGGAATGGTTCCGAAGTGTTTTGGGTATTTTCCGGAGTACCGGGAGGTTACCGGAACCCCCCGGGGAAGTTGTGGGCCTTAATGGGCTTTAGGGGAAAGGAAAGAAGGGCCTCAAGGGGTGCCCCCCCCCGCCATGGCTGGTCTGAATTGGACTAGGAGGGGGCGGCGCCCCCCTCTTTCCTTCCCCCCTCTTGCTCCTTTCCTCCTTCTCCTAGTTGGAATAGGAAAGGGGGGGGCGAATCCTACTTGGACCGGAGTCCAAGTAGGACTCCCCCCTTTGACGTGCCCCCTTGGGCCGGCCTCCTCTTCCCCCTCCTTTATATACGTGGGAGGGGGCACCCCAAAGGCATACCAAGTCTTCTCTTAGCTGTGTGTGGTGCCCTCCTCCACAGTTACATGATGTCGCTTGAAGCTACGTCGGTATTTCCCCAAAGAGGAATGGATGATGCAGCACAACGGCGGTAGGTATTTCCCTCAGATATGAAACCAAGGTTATCGAACCAGTAGGAGAACCAAGCAACACAACGTAAACAACCCCTGCACATAGATAACAAATCCTCGCAACCCGACGTGTTAAAGGGGTTGTCAATCCCTTTCGGGCAACGGTGCTAGAAATTGGTGCGTGACAGGAAAAAGTTGTAATAGATTGGATAAATGATCGCAAATAAAATAAAGTGCATCAAAGTATTTTTGGGTTTTTGGTTTAGTAGGTCTGAAAATAAAAGCTAAGGAAAATAGACCGCAAAGGCAAATATATGAGAAAGAAGACCCAGGGGTCGTAGGTTTCACTAGTGGCTTCTCTCGAGAAAAATAGCAAATGGTGTGTAAACAAATTACTGTTGGGCAATTGATAGAACTTCAAATACTCATGATGATATCCAGGCAATGATCATTATATAGGCATCACGTCCAATATTAGTAGACCGACTCCTGCCTGCATCTACTACTATTACTGCACACATCGACCGCTATCTAGCATGCATCTAGTGTATTAATTTCATGGATAATGGAGTAATGCAATAAGAACGATGATATGATGTAGACAAGATCTATCTATGTAGAGATAGACTCCATCATTTTATCCTTAGTAGCAACGATACATACATGTCATTTTCCTTTCTGTCACTGGGATCAAGCACCGTAAGATCGAACCCACTACAAGGCACCTCTTCCCATTGCAAGACAAATAGATCAAGTTGGCCAAACAAAACCCAAATATCAGAGAAGAAATATGAGTCTATAAGCAATCATGCATATAAGAGATCAAAGAAACTCAAATAATTTTCATGGATATAAAAAGATATGACTGATCATAAACTCAAAGTTCATCAGATCCCAACAAACACACCACAAAAAAAGTTACATCATATGGATATCCAAGAGACCATTGTATTGAGAATCAGGAGAGAGAGAGAGAGATGAAGCCATCTAGCTACTAACTACGGACCCGAAGGTCTACAAAGAACTACTCACGCATCATCGGAGAGGCACCAATGGAGGTGGTGAACCCCATCTGAGATGGTGTCTAGATTGGATCTGGTGGTTCTGGACTCTGCGGCGGCTGGATGAATATTTCGTCGACTCTCCTAGGGTTCTAGAAATATTGGGGTATTTATAGAGCAAAGAGGCAGTCCGGGGGCACCCGAGGTGGGCACAACCCACCAGGGCGCGCCTGGGCTTCCTGACGCGCCCTGGTGGGTTGTGCCCCCCTCGGGGCACCCCCCAGGCGCAGTCTGGGCCCGTTGTGTTCCTTCTGGCCCATAAAAATTCTCCCTAAAGTTTTGGGGCATTTGGACTCCGTCTGATATTGATTTTCTGCGATGTAAAAAACACGGAAAAAACAGGAACTGACACTTGACACTATGTCAATAGGTTAGTACCAAAAAATGATATAAAATGATTATAAAACATCCAAGATCGATAATATAACAGCATGGAACAATAAAAAATTATAGATACGTTGGAGACGTATCATTACACACCTCGGTCATGTCGTCGTAGTGCTTTGGCGAAGCCCTGCGCCGGTAACTTCATCATCACCGTCAACACGCTGTCATGCTGAGGGAACTCTCCCTCGTCCTCAACTGGATCAAGAGCACGAGGGACGTCATCGTTCTGAACATGTGCTGAACACGGAGATGCCGTATGTTCAGTGCTAGGATCGGTTGGATCACGAAGACATTCGACTACATCAACCGCGTTGCTAAACGCTTCCGCTCTCGGTCTATGAGGATACGTAGACACACTCTCCCCTCTTGTTGCTATGCATCTCCTAGATAGATCGTCCGTGATCGTAGGAAAGTGAAATACTGCATTCCGCAACAGTAGAACCTATAGGGCCACACACTTTATGGCTAGTGGTTCATAGGAGAAGTAGGAGATGAAAGAGAATGAGCATCGAAAGTGTTCCAAAAGGTTCCGGGAGTGTCCCTGTGATACTGAGAATGTCTTTGAAGGTTCGAGAAACTTTTGGATAAATTCAAAGGGTCCCTGGTGCGTGGATGCCTTGGTAGAGCAAGTGGCAAGGCTCACAAGACGTTAGGTCGGTGCACCAAGGGTTGCCTTGGGGTTGGGGGGGGGAGCCGCAATGCAATGACTTCTAATGTTTTCGAAAACACCACGGCTATGGGAATTGCAAGTGGAGTAAAAGGAGGACTACTCCTTTTGGCTTTGGCCAACTTTGGGGAGACCCTCTCCCCAAGTTTCACACACCGACTTTCGCTCATACGTATATGCAGGAGGTGGCAACCCCTAGAACACACCAAAACCTTTGGAGGTTGTCCCCCATTGCCCAGGTGCCCGTCTCTCTCTCTCTCTCTCTCACACACACACACACATCTAGTTTTATCTAGACAGGCACGTCGCTAGGTTGTTTCTCCCTCCAAAAGGGCTACCGAACCCCTATACCGAGACGCGTGGATACATTGGAGGAGTTGTCTACTTCGACTCTAGATCGACGGATCATTTGAAGAAATTCTTCTGAATGGTATGTATAACCTAGCCGCAGGAATCATCGCGCTACACCAACTCTTCTTCCTCTACTTCAGTTGCACGGACTAGTGACTAAAATTATCATCACCCGCAACCTCGTATTGATTTTGGACTATTCGCGTGCATAAAATTTTGTTGAATAGTATTAAACATATGACACGACTCGGCTCCGTAGAGTAGTTAGGAGATGTATTTTCTGGTTGTTAGCATAGTTATCTTTTATCTGTTTATTCTCCTCTATCTCCATGTATCTCTCTAGTTGTTGAACAACCTCATATGGTATGCCTCTGCGAGAGCCGGCCTCGCCCTGAATCAATATATATCATGCGGGCTCCCATATATGGGAGTTGAGACGCTTCTACAATTCCCACATGGTATACAGAGCAGGCCTCTTCCATAGCATCTAGCTCATCTTTCTCCATCCTCTTCATCTTCAATCCATCACCCCTCAGCCATGTCCTCCTCCACCGCAATCATCTGCTCCGGCCTCAACTACAACACATCAGAACCCCTCAGCTGGACGAACTACATTCTCTGGCGAGCCCAAGAGCGATCCCAGATTCTGGGCGCTGGCTTGTTTGGCTACATAGATCAAACCATAGAGAAGCCTTCCAAAACAATCACTAGCAAAGACAAAGATGGTAAGGAGCAGGTAGTTCCCAATCCTGACTATAATCCCTGGTTAGTTCAAGATTAGCAAATCATGGCATATCTCCTTCGCAATCTGTCCAAGGAGGTGCTTGTTCAAGTGGCTTCGCTTGAATCATCACATCCGATCTGGACTGCATTAGCAAATATGTTCTCTGCAGTCTCCTTGTCTCACGTGAACAACATCAGATCTGCCCTCACCAACGCCAGAAAGGATCTCAATCCACCTCCACCTACTTCGGGCAGATGCGCGCCCTCTCTGACGAGCTTGCGGCGGTGGGCAAACCACTCGGGGAGGAAGAGCTCATCTCCTTCATCGTAGCCGGGCTTGATATGGAATATCAACCGATCATCTCTGCACTCGACGTCCGCACCGAGCCCATCACCATCGACGCGCTCTTCTCGATGGTAGCAAACTTCGATTAGCGCATTGAGATGTTCAATGGCACTGGTGGCTTCAAGTCATCGGCAAACGCGGCCTCCAGAGGTCGCTTGGGCGGTGGCAAAGGCGGCTACCGAAACCAGAAGAACGGCGGTCACGGCGGCGGCTACCCTGGCGGTGGCGGTCAAAACCCTAGCAGCAGCTACCCTGGTGCGGGTGGCGGCGCCTACAACCATGGTGGCAGCGTCTACAACAACCACGGCAACAACGGTGGTCAAGGTGGTGGCCATCGTGGCGGCGGCGGGGGCTACTACAGCAACAACGGCCCCCTCGCCACTACTACAACAACAATTAAGGCGTTCGCTTCACGGGGTACGAGGAGTATGAAAACAAATGCCAAATCTGTAAGAAAACTAACCATATTGCGAAAGAGTGCAAGTGGCGTTATGCAGAGGACAATTGTCGAAAGAGGCGTGTTGCAGCTGCGGCAGATGCCTCATACAGAGTTGACTCCAACTGGTATCTTGACTCTGGCTCGAATGAGAACATCACCTCTGAACTTGAGAAGATGACCATGCACGAGAAGTACCAAGGCCAAGATCAAGTCCACATCGCTGAAAACGGTCCAGGTATGATGATAAGTCATGTTGGCAAGTCTATTATTCAAACCCCACATCGTGATATTCATGTAGATGACGTTCTGCACATTCCCAATGCATCAAAAAAATCTTCTGTCAGTTCATCGTATTACTCATGACAATGGTGTTTTCATAGAGTTTCATCCCTTCTTCTTTTTGATCAAGGATCAGGTCACGAGGAGGGTGCTTTATCGCGGTAGATGTGTGCAAGGCCTCTATCCGTTGATTCCCACAATTTCCAAGTTCAATAAGCAAGCCTACGGAGTCTTCAAGGTGTCTTCAGAACGATGGCATAATCGTTTAGGCCACCCATCTTTTTCCGTTGTTTATCAAATTCTTAGCAAAAATAAGCTCGCATTTGTTGATGAGCATGATCATGAAACTATTTGTGACTCTTGCCAAAGAGCAAAAAGCCACCAGTTACCATATCCTATTTCCAATAGTGTTTCAACAAAACCCTTGCAGCTTGTGTTTTGAGATGTATGGGGACCGCCCCCTTCCTCTGTTGGTCGGCACACCTATTACGTGAGTTTCATTGATGATTTTAGCAAGTATACCTGGATATATCTTCTTAAGAAATGCTCTGACGTTTTCCAAGTCTTTCTTAACTTTCAAGCTCTTGTCGAACGACAATTTGATTGCAAAATACTTGCCATGCAGTCGGATTGGGAGGGGAATACGAGAAACTTAACTCCTTTTTCCAGCGGATAGGGATTTCTCATCATGTTTCTCGCCCTCACGCTCACCAACAAAACGGTTCAGCGGAGCGCAAGCATAGGCACATTGTTGACGTTGGTCTTTCCCTCCTTGCCGGAGCATCCATGCCACTAAAATTCTGGGATGAGGCATTCCTCACCGCGGTGCACCTCATAAATATTTTACCTAGTCGTGTCATTAATCACGAGACACCCACTGAACGTCTACTAATCAAACCCGAATACTCCCATCTTCGTGTGTTTGGTTGCGCATGTTGGCCCAATCTTTGTCCCTATAATAATAGAAAACTTATGTTTCGATCCACACAATGTGTCTTTATAGGCTATAGTGCACAGCATAAAGGTGTCAAGTGTCCTGATGTAGCCACGGGACGTGTGTATATCTCCAGAGATGTCGTCTTTGATGAAACAGTGTTTCCCTTTGCCAAACTCCACCCAAATGTCG
Source organism: Triticum aestivum (assembly GCF_018294505.1). Classification (NCBI taxonomy): domain Eukaryota; kingdom Viridiplantae; phylum Streptophyta; class Magnoliopsida; order Poales; family Poaceae; genus Triticum; species Triticum aestivum. Next base: position 93,528,743 of record NC_057803.1, on the reverse strand, counting down.
ATGCATTACTTCGCAAAGAAATTCTTCTTTTGCCCTCCACCTTAACCGTCATTGATCATGGGGGAGAGAATAATAGTACTGACCAACTTGCCTCTAATCATCATATTATGCCTGAGATTACTGCTGCAGATTTAAATTCAGATGGAGAAGAAAATCGCAGTCCAAACAGACGTGATTTCATGTGCCCCCTGACCGGCGACACGGACGCAAATCGAGGAGGATCTGCCTCGGGATCCCTACAGCCGGACCCAACATCCCCTCCGGGATCCGGGTGCACAACACCTGGTCGCGCATCGGGGCCTGAGCGCCTCGAGCGGGCGTGTGATCAGGACAGTGACATCTTCGCTCCGCGCCAACCTGCTGACGACGCGTGGCGGACAGATATCCGTGCGCCTGAGCCCAGCTCGCCTGGTTGGCCCGCGTCGGCTTCACCAGGGCCCGCCACTCCGACTGGGCTGCATGCACCAGACTCGACCGGGCCCGCCACCTCGCCTCGGAGGCGTTCGCCCACAGGCGTGACAAAATCCTCCTCAGGATCTGAGGCGCCAGCACCTGAGGCTGATGCGGCTGACGGATCCCCTGCGGCTTCGCCTCCTGTGGCCTCTCCTGTGGCGCCGCGCATAAGGCTACAGAAGGGAGTCACTACTCGTTTAAATTAGAAAAATTTCTCCAAAGTTGGTATGTCCTGCACAACTGGTGAACCTAATAGTTTAATGACAGCACTTGGTGATCCTAGGTGGAAGGCGGCCATGGAAGATGAAATCATGGCGTTGCGTAAAAATAAAACATGGCACCTAGTGCCTCCTCAACCAGGCAGAAATCTAATTGATTGTAAGTGGGTCTACCCAATCAAGAAGAAGTCCGACGGTACCATAGACAGATACAAGGCAAGACTTGTAGCCAAGGGCTTCAAGCAAAGGTATGGAATAGATTATGAGGACACATTTAGTCCTGGTGTTAAAGCTGCAACAATCCGTCTTGTGCTGTCAATAGTTGTGTCCAGGGGATGGAGTCTGAGGTAGCTAGATGTCCAGAACACATTTCTTCATGGTGTTCTGGAAGAGGAAGTGTACATGAAACAACCTCTTGGGTTTGAAGATAAAGATGCACCATCCTATGTCTGCAAGCTTGATAAGGCCCTGTACGGTTTGAAGCAGGCACCCAGGGCATGGTATTCACGGTTAAGTATGAAACTTCAGTCACTTGGCTTTGTTCCATCAAAATCTGATACATCCTTGTTCATCTATAACAAGCACAAAACATCCATATTTGTTTTAATATATGTTGATGACATAATTGTCACTGGCTCTTCTGATGGAGCCGTGACAACATTGCTTAAGGATTTAGGCTCTGAGTTTTCTCTCAAGGACTTGGGAGATCTGCACTTTTTCTTGGGTATTGAGGTTGAGGGAGTGCTGGATTAGGGGGTGTCCGGATAGCCAGACTATACCTTCAGCCGGACTCCTGGACTATGAAGATACAAGATTGAAGACTTCGTCCCGTGTCCGGAAGGGACTTTCCTTGGCGTGGAAGGCAAGCTTGGCGATACGGATATGCAGATCTCCTACCATTGTAACCGACTTTGTGTAACCCTAACCCTCTCCGGTGTCTATATAAACCGGAGGGTTTTAGTCCGTAGGACAAGATACAGAACAACAATCATACCATAGGCTAGCTTCTAGGGTTTAGCCTCTCCGATCTCGTGGTAGATCTACTCTTGTACTACCCATATCATCAATATTAATCAAGCAGGACGTAGGGTTTTACCTCCATCGAGAGGGCCCGAACCTGGGTAAAACTTCGTGTCCCTTGCCTCCTGTTACCATCCGGCCTAGACGCACAGTTCGGGACCCCCTACCCGAGATCCGCCGGTTTTGACACCGACATTGGTGTTTTCATTGAGAGTTCCTCTGTGTCGTCGCCGTTAGGCTTGATGGCTCCTACGACCATCAATGGTGATGCAGTCCAGGGTGAGACCTTCCTCCCCGGACAGATCTTCGTCTTCGGCGGCTTCGCACTGCGGGCCAATTCACTTGGCCATCTGGAGCAGATCGAAAGCTACGCCCCTGGCCGTCAGGTCAGATTTGGAAGTTTAAACTACATGGCTGACATCCGCGGGGACTTGATCTTCGATGGACTCGAGCCACTGCCGAGCGCGCCGCACTGTCACGACGAGCATGATCTAGCTCTGCCGCCGAACAGTGCCCTGGAGGCCGCACCCGCATCGGCTTCACCCTTAATTCGGAGCCAACTGCGCCGATCGAGGATGGGTGGTTGGACGCCGCCTCGGGGGCTGCGATCCCAACGGCGATCGAGCCGAACACCAGCCCCGCACTCTACGAGACTCTTGACTCCAAGGAGCCAGACTCCTCTCCGGACTCCGAACCCTCCACGCCCCTGCCAATCGAATCCGATTGGGCGCCGATTATGGAGTTTACTACCGCGGACATCTTTCAGCACTCGCCTTTCGCGATATTCTGAAGAGCCCAGGCCGGACTACGGTCAGCAAGGTTGGCATTCGGATGATGAAGAAATTCAAAGCCCACCCACCACCCACTTTGTAGCCACTGTCGACGACTTAACCGACATGCTCGACTTCGACTCCGAAGACATCAACGGTATGGACGCCGATGAAGGAGACGATGAAGAACCAGCGCCTATCAGGCCCTGGAAAGCCACCTCGTCATATGACATATACATGGTGGACACCCCAAAAGAAGGAGATGACGATGGAACAGTGGAGGATGACCCCTCCAAGAAACAGCCTAAACGCCGGCGTCAGCGGCGCCGCTCAAAATCCCGCCAAAACAAATACGGTGATTCTAGCACGGGAGATAATAATACTCCGGAAAGTGCCGAAGAAAACCCCCTCCAGCAAGATTTAGCACAGAAGGATGGAGAAACCAGCCCTCATGAGAGAGCGGCAGACAAAGAGGTCGAGGACGATAATTATATGCCTCCCTCCGAAGACGAGGCAAGCCTCGACGACGACGAATTCGTCGTGCCAGAGGATCCCGTCGAGCAAGAGCATTTTCAACGCAGGCTTATGGCGACGGCAAGAAGCCTCAAGAAAAAACAGCAACAGCTTAGAGCTGATCAAGATTTGCTAGTCGACAGATGGACTGAAGTCCTTGCGGCCGAAGAGTATAAACTCGAACGCCCCTCCAAGAGCTACCCAAAGCGCAGGTTGCTACCCCGATTAGAGGAGGAAGCACTTGATGCTGCCGACCGGCCACCTCGTGGCCGCGACAGAGAGGCCTCTCGGCCCTCCACTCAAGCCGCACCCCGTACCAAGGCACGGGAATATGCGCCGGACTTACGAGATATGTTGGAGGACAAGGCAAGGCAAACAAGATCGATCTACGGATCGCGTGGGCGCCCCACGGCTCGAGACGGTAACCGTCACGCCGGCCACAAATTCGGCAGGGCCGAACACAGTAGACAAAGCTCATTGGAGCTATGTCATGATATAGCCCAGTACAGAGGCGCCGCACATCCACTATGCTTCACAGACGAAATAATCGATCATCAAATCCCCGAGGGTTTCAAACCCGTAAATATCGAATCATGTGATGGCACAACAGATCCTGCAGTATGGATCGAGGATTATCTCCTTCATATCCACATGGCCCGCGGCGATGATTTCCACGCCATCAAATACCTCCCACTCAAGCTTAAAGGACCAACTCGGCATTGGCTTAACAGCTTGCCAATAGGATCAATCAGTTGTTGGGAGGACCTGGAAGGCGCATTCCTGGACAATTTCCAGGGCACTTATGTGCGACCCCCAGATGCCGATGACCTAAGTCACGTAATTCAGCAGCCAGAGGAATCGGCCAGGAAATTCTGGACACGGTTCCTAACAAAGAAAAATCAAATAGTCGATTGTCCGGACGCTGAGGCCCTAGCAGCCTTCAAGCACAATATCCGTGACGAGTGGCTTGCCCGGCACCTTGGATAGGAAAAGCCGAAGTCTATGGTAGCACTCACGATACTCATGACCTGCTTTTGCGCGGGAGAAGACAGATGGCTTGCTCGTAGCAACAATATGACCAAGAACCCTGGTAATTCGGATACCAGGGACAGTAGTGGCAGGTCGCGTCGCAACAAGCAGAAGCGTCGCATTAACGGCGACAATGCTGAGGATACGGCAGTTAATGCCGGATTCAGAGGCTCTAAATCCGGTCATCAGAAAAAGCCATTCAAAAGGAATCCTAGGGGCCCGTCCAGTTTGGACCGAATACTCGACCACTTGTGCCAGATACATGGCACCCCCGAAAAGCCGGCCAATCACACCAACAGGGATTGTTGGGTGTTCAAGCAGGCAGGCAAGTTAAACGCTAAAAATGAAGACAAGGGGCTGCATAGCGATGACGACGAGGAGCCCCAGCCGCCGAACAACAGTGGACAGAAGGGTTTCCCCCCACAAGTGCGAACGTTGAACATGATATACGCAACCCACGTCCCCAAAAGGGAGCGGAAGCGCGCGTTAAGGGATGTATACGCGGGAGAGCTAGTCGCCCCAAAGTTCAACCCATGGTCCTCCTGCCCGATCACCTTTGATCGAAGGGACCATCCCACTAGCATCCGTCATGGCGGATTCGCCGCATTGGTTCTAGACCCAATTATTGACGGATTTCATCTCACTAGAGTCCTTATGGACGGCAGCAGCAGCCTGAACCTGCTTTACCAGGATACAGTGCGGAAAATGGGCATAGATCCCTCGAGGATTAAGCCCACCAAAACGACCTTTAAAGGTGTAATACCAGGTGTAGAGGCCAACTGTACAGGCTCAGTCACACTTGAAGTGGTCTTCGAATCTCCGGATAATTTCCGAAGTGAGTTAATCTTCGACATAGTCCCATTCCGCAGTGGCTATCACGCACTGCTCGGGCGAACCGCATTCGCCAAGTTCAATGCGGTACCGCACTACGCATACCTTAAGATCAAGATGTTAGGACCTCAAGGAGTAATTACGGTCAATGGAAACACCGAACGCTCCCTCCGAACGGAGGAGCACACGGCGGCCCTTGCAGTGGAAGTACAAAGCAGCCTCTCCAGGCAGTTCTCCAGTCCGGCCATTAAACGACCGGACACCATCAAGCGCGCCCGGAGTAACCTACAACAAGACCGCCTGGCACGATCCGAGCAGGCGTAGCAATGCGGCCCCAACCCCAGCCCTCATAAAAATGTGACACCAGTACTTCACGTACATAACTACGCTCTAGAAATACCATGGGTACAGGGGGAGGGGCACCATCACGGCATGCCCGAAACACGGCTTAAACCGCACCAGGGGTTGCCGATTTTTTAACTTTTTTTTTTAATTTCAGGACTCCACTCTTCAGAAAGCCTGTTCGGCAGTTCAATTGCCGCACAAACGATGGAAGAACCAGGGAAGCAGACAAGCCACGCCGCATTACGGAACTCCCAGGTGGTCTCTATCACAAGCAGTATACCTGTTTCGCATACTATTCCGCAGCTTGCCCCTGGAACAGACATGTTACATAGTCCAACCTTTTGCTTATCGCATTATTTGTATCATTCTGCTTTGATCGCAGCCCTCTTTAATAAACAGTGCATAGCTTTTATCTATTTTTTGCATTATTCTTATATATATATATATATATATATATATATATATATATACTGAACTTCTCGTCGGAAAAAACTGCACGCGTTATTTTTTCGGTACTGTTTTCGCTCTAATTTTTTAACCATTTATCGGAATGAGGCGTGTAATATACCATTGAAAAGCTATGGATTATGCGCAACTTTGACATGTTGAACAATTTTCGAGATTCCACACGGTTTAAGAGCAGTTTTGAAAATAGTGCGGCGGATGACGAGTGGCAGCGAGTGTTTTTTCGTGTTTTTTTCTAAACCGCTTGTTGGAATGAAGCAAATGATACGCCGTTGGATAGATATCATCGAGGCGCATCTTTTTCATATATAAATATTTCTCTAATTCATTACGGTTTAAGAGCAGTTTCAAATTTACTAAATCACGGAACTCTGTTTTTCAAAATGTTTGAAATTTTCGGTACTGTTTTTGCTCCAGTTTTCTAACCGTTTGTCGAAACGAGACATATGATACGCCGTTGAAAAGCTATGGACGAGGCGCAACTTTGTTATGTTGAAATGGTTTTGAGATTCCTTACGGTTTTAAGTTAATTTTGAAAATCGTGCGGCGGACAACGAGTGGCAGCGGCCGTTTTTCAGGAAATTTTTACAAACCGGTTGTCGAAATGATTCAAGTGATATGTTGTTGGAAAGATATCGACGAGACACAACTTTTTCATGTAGAACACTCTCTCTAATTCCTTACGGTTTGAGAGCAGTTTTAAATTTACCGAAATGCGGACACTGTTTTTCGCGACACCCAAATCGACGTGGGTACTTCATCTGGCTGAAAACCGCACTGCATCGGACGAAAAGCCGCACTGCATCCGATGGGTAAGAGAAGTGCATGGTTTCTTTTATTCAAACATAATTTTTTTCAAGGACGAGAAAGTAGAGTGCACTTCACATCGGGTGTAAATGAACCACAACATTATCAAGAAGTGAACCGCATTACTTTTTTCCGCGTCCGTAATAATTTTTTGCACTTACGGGATGAACAACATCACACGTCCGACCGCACTGCTTCAGAATGAAAACCGCACTGCATCGGACGGGCAAGCGAGCTGCATAATTTTTTTTGTCGGGCGTTATTTTTCTCATAGGAGTTTTGTTGTTTTTTTTAACTTTTTTTATGAATGAGAGTGGCCCGCTGAGACTAGGGCAAGTGAACCACATCATATATCGAAGTGCACCGCTTTACTTTTTTGTTGTTTCGCTAAATTTTTCACAATTTCATGTTAGGCATAAGTGAACAGCATCACTCTCGAAAGTGAACCACATTCGAGGACCAAACACACTTCAAGTGTTGATTTTAGTCGAGTGAGTTTTGAATTTTTTTCTTACAACGTCTTTGTAAATCAGGAAAATCAACAATAAATAACTGCAACAGTACGCCCAGCCACACTGCACTGATGACTCACCCGTACTGCAGTGCACCCGCGATGACGAGCTGCACCTGCACGAGCACTGAACCGCAACACGCGCGCCTTCGAGCTGCACGTCCACACCAAGCAAAATGCAGAAAAATGCATGCCACACACATCTGTACTGCAGCATCGCACGGCCGGAATCCAACTAGATGTGCATTGTCCTCTCACGTGCTCGCCTACTGCACCGAGGACCCAACCGAGCTGCAAGAGACACCCCGCACTGCTGCAAGTCAACTGCACTGCTGGGACAAACATGAATGAGTCCAGCGAACCGCCTTGTGTTAAGCTGATTTGTTCGGCTACCGATGCCGCACTACTTTGCCCGCACGCGCCCTATTTTGCTGCACTGCACGACTACGGATATCGAACTACATGAAGCACTCTCACCCTACAGAGAGATCCATGGAAAAAAGTACATAGGGATAAGGCACCAGTGAGCATCACGAGCACTGAAGCCGCAACGGATGCGCAAGAGAACTGCATAACGCGAGCCTTCGTCGGTGAGACCCTGCGAGCAGCATGAGGCGCCAGTGCTCTGAATCGCGAGCACATCAAATGGAAGTTGCACGCCAGCGACGCCCGATCCCATCTGCACAAAAACAATTTCTTTGTAAAAAACAAAATAAAAAGGAACTGCAGTGCACGCCTAATGGACTGCAAGCGTGAGGTGGAGAAAGGGGGCAGGGGGTGGGAGGGGAGTAGGAGTGGGATTTTGTCTTACCGGCGATGGGATCTGGCCGGAGATGCGAGGTGCAGCACCTCCTTGTCCTTCTAGTGCGCCGGTGCCGCTCGCCGTCCTTTGTGCCCCGCGCGTGCCCCCACCCGTGTGTGGTGGAGCACCCTCATCCTCCTCTCTGGCCTGCCATGGGGATGGTGGCCCGCGGCAGAGAACCTAGTGGGCAGACGAGGTAGGGGGCAGGAGCCCCCTGGGGGCAAAGGTGCGGCGGCCGGGGCGCCTGCATCTGGCGGCAGCTGGAGGTCCGCTTGATCCAGCCACGTCGGGGCAGAAGGAGGTCAACGGGGCAGGGGAGGGCTCTGGATCCGGCAACCACAGTGTAGAACGAGGTTACCGGCGCAGGGTGCTATGGATCCGACCATCGAAGCGCTAAAGGAGGTCATCAGGCGACGGCAGTGGTTTGGGGAAGCCGGCCTTGGTAGATCAGCCGCCGGCGCTCTCCATGGTGGCGGGCGCGTGGCACGGTGGGAGGGAAGTAGGATGGCGTCACGGGGGAGGGAGGTGGTGGTGCGGCGTGGAGGAGGGAGGTG
>NC_057803.1:93510361-93519782 GCF_018294505.1 Triticum aestivum | reverse complement strand
ATTCTAATAACACCCCTTAAGACCTTATTCTGCACACCGAATCGCTTATTCTGATAACACCCCAACCCACCTCCCGCACGACCACGATCACAATCCCTCCACCTCCTTCTCCACCCACGACCCCTCCCCTCCACCTCCTTCCTTCAGCCAGGGCTGCGCCCACCCCACCCTATATATATATATATATATATATATATATATATATATATATATATATATATATATATATATATATGTGTTCCTTAACGACATATTGCACCCGTACACTTTGGTACGGCCTAAATACGCCAGGGGCTTTAGTACCCCTCAATATGGTGTGAGAAGTCCGAACACTTTAACAAGTGCGGCACCCCAAACTTATAGCATTATATGCATCGACTCCGAATCATGTCTTGGGTCAATAGTTGGGTTTGCCCGGCTCCTATGTTTTGGTGCCTTACGTTCCACTATATCGGCTAAGGTAGCATTAGGAGAACCACTGTGATTGTGCCCCAGTTGAGCTGGGTCGAGCACCTCAGTGGAGAAAGCTAAAACTGACTGTCATGATGAAGCGAGAGCTGGTCGCTGTTCGAGAGGTTTTTCGAGTCCCTAAAGACTTATGTCGCTTAGAGCGAGGAGCCGACTCTGTCCGTCCAAGGCGTGGATAGCGCCCCGAACTCGGTCTTCCGAATACCAGGGTCTTCGCCGAAATTTAAAATTATAGAATTCTATGGCTAAGTGAGAGTGTTCACGCATTATAGTCCGATTGTCTTGTTTGTTGGGCTGAGCGCCTCCCTCGAAGGACCCGAACATGGGAAAAAGAGCGCTCAGGTTTATCCCCGAACACCCCAGCACTAGCGGCATGGGGGCAGAAGCCGACGACTTGCCATCTCTCAGAATTGATAAACAGCCGCACAGAAGGTAATATTTTAAATTCAAACATCATTACTTAGCGCATATGAACAAGTTTTCAGCGCACAAGACAAAACAAGCAAGTTTCACTCAAAAATTACATCCCTAGAACATTCATCCGCCACAAGGCAGGCACCCTTCAGAACATCCTTATAATAATTCTCGGGCTTGCGATGCTCTTTCCCCAGCGGTGGCCCGTCCTTCATGAGCTTCTCAGCATCCAGCTTGCCCAGTGCACCTTAGCACGGGCAAGGGCCCTACGGGCACCTTCAATGCAGATGGAGCGCTTGATGACTTCGAGCCTTGGACAGGCCTCCACCAGCCGCCGCACCAGCCCGAAATAGCTCCCAGGCAGAGCCCCTCCAGGCCACAGCCAAACTATGAGGCCCTTCATGGCCTGTTCGGCCGCCTTGTGGAGCTCGACCAGTTGCTTCAGCTGGTCGCTCAGGGGCACGGGGTGTCCGGCCTCAGCATACTGAGACCAAAACACCTTCTCTGTCGAGCTGCCCTCCTCGGCTCGATAGAACGCAGCGGCATCGGACACACTCCAGGGAAGATCTGCGAACGCTCCTGGAGAGCTCCGGATTCGGGTAAGCAACAAGTAACTCATGTTTATGTGTTTGCTTTGCATAAATAATGCCTTACCCGCCGCTATCTTCTTCACCTCATCCAACTCCTGGAGGGTCTTCTGGGATTCGGCCTTGGCAGACTTGGCATTTTCAATAGCCACCGCGAGCTCGGACGCTCGCGTCTTTGAGTCAAGCTCCAAAATCTCATGTTTTTCCATGAGAACCTGGAGCTCTTGCCGTACCTTGCCAACCTCGGCCTCATACTTCTCCCGCTTGGTGCGCTCCGTGGCCGCCCTCTTCTCGGCCTCGACCAGCGCTTGCTTAAGGGTCGCCACCTCAGACGTGGCCCCTACAATAGCCACGATAATCCTGTCATTTTTTGCAATTGCACCTATTTATACATATATTTAAAAAAGGTATTTCTTACCTTCATTGTCCTCGAGCTGCTTCTTGGCACACCCGAGCTCTTGCTCGGACCGCTCGAGGTTCTGCTTTAGCGTGTCCACTTCCGCAGTCAGTGCGGCAGACGCAAGCAGAGAAGCCTGCATACGCATATTGACTCCTTTTTGTTAGACTCCTGCGAATTTTATTTGATCCTCTATTCGGCTTTTCTTCCTGAACGCCAAACAGAGCATCAGGGGCTACTGTCTATGCGGTAATATTATTTACACATTCTTTACTTACCTCAAAGCCTGTTAAAAGGCTAGTACAAGCTTCAGTCAGTCCGCTCTTGGCGGACTGAACCTTCCGGACCACCGCACTCATAATGGTGCGGTGCTCCTCGTCGATGGAGGCGCCTTGGAGCGCCTCCAACAGATTGTCCGGCGCCTCCGGTTGGACGGGGGTCACCGGCACAGTGGGCTTGCTCCTCTTGGAAGGAGGTCCCCGCCAGACTCTGGAACCTTTGAAAGTTTCGGAGCGGTGTCCGGCCTAGAGCCGGACTTGGAGCCCTGGGGGGTTTCATCCCCTTTACTCCTGGAGTCCGGGAGGTCGCCTCGCGGCGCCTCCAGGACCACCTCCTCCCGGCTTGGAACCTGTTGGGATAACACTTCGGTGTCGTCCGTAGGGCGGGGGGAGGAAGCCGTCGGAAGCGAGTTCACATCCGACGAGTCCAGTGAGCCGCTCGACAACGCGTCAAGCCGGTCTTTGGGTGGGCTGCATAAACATATTCAACATAAGGGAAAGCTGTGCAATAAACAAATACTATGAATTACTCTGGTATCCGGATACTTATGATTTTGCCAGGGGCTTGGCCCTGGGCGGCCACTCCTCTCCGTCGTCATCGGCCTCGGTGGAGTAGTCCGGAGGAAGGGTTTTCCCCTTCTTGGACGCTCCGGCCTCCCCAGAGAGGGCGGCCTTCCTTTTCTTCTCTCCTCCCGCTGGAGGGGGAGAGGTCTCTTCTTCTTCCTCCTCGTCTTCACGGGAGGAATGCGCCTCGGAACCTTCAGATGATGGATCCGACACCTCCTGGCGCTGGGCACTCTTTCGAGTCCCCGTGGCCTTTTTCGCGGCCTTCTTCTCCTGCACCACATAGGGTGCCGGAACCAGCAGCTTCGCCAAGCGAGCGTCCGCTGGGCCTTCGGGCAAAGGAGCCGGACAGTTGATCTGTCCGGACATCTCCTGCCAATCCTGTCAAAGGTAAGGGAGCTTAGATCCCGCATGGAGTCAAACTATGAAAAACCGATACCCTATAAAAGGAAAAAACAGCTTACCGCATGAGCGTGACGCTGCGTAGTGAATCCGCGATCCTCGGTAGCGGATGCAGGGGCCTCGGCGCCCTTGAAAAGCACCTTCCAGGCATCTTCGTACGTCGTGTCGAAGAGCCTGCTCAGAGTTTGGTGCCGCGCCGGGTCGAACTCCCACGGGTTGAAAGCCCGTTGTTGACACGGGAGGATCAGAGGGATGAGCATAACCTGGACTACGTTGACAAGTTTGAGCTTCTTGTCCACCAGGGTTTGGACGCATGTTTGGAGTCGGGTCAGCTCTCCTTTTTTACCCCACGACAGGCCCGTCTCCTTTCAGGAGGTGAGCCGCGTAGGGGGTCCGGATCGAAACTCGGGGGCTGCGACCCATTCGGGGTCGCGTGGCTCGATGATGTAAAACCACCCCGATTGCCACCCCTTTAGGGTCTCCACAAAGGAGCCCTCGAGCCATAAGACGTTGGCCATCTTGCCCACCATGGCGCCTCCGCACTCCGCCTGGTTGCCGCGCACCACCTTCGGTTTGACATTGAAAGTCTTGAGCCATAGGCTGAAATGGGGGCGGATGTGAAGGAAAGCCTCGCACACGATGGTAAACGCCGAGATGTTGAGGACAAAGTTCGGGGCCAGATCGTGGAAATCCAGGCCATAGTAGAACATGAGCCCCCGGACAAATGGGTGAAGAGGGAAGCCCAGTCCACGGAGGAAATGGGGGAGGAACACCACCCTCTCATGGGGCCTAGGGGTGGGGATGAGCTGCCCCTTTTCGGGAAGCCGGTACGCAATGTCGTTAGACAAGTATCCAGCCTTCCTCAGTTTTTTGATGTGTCCCTCCGTGACGGAGGAGACCATCCACTTGCCTCCCACTCTGGACATGGCTGTAGAAGGTTGAGGTGGGGAGTGCGGACTTGGGCGCTGGAGCTCGAGTGCGCGAGAATGGATAAGAAAGGGAGGAAGAAGGCGTAGGTGAAAAGGTGGATCCTTATCCCCTTATATGGGTGGACGCAACTACGTGTCCCCACCAGCCTGGTAAAACTCGCTTATCTCCAAGCGCCGTAATCAATGGCGTGGTTGGGTTACCCACGCCCGTATTGATGAGAATCCCGGAATAAGGGGACACGATCTCTGCTTTAACAAGACGTGCCAAGGAAACCGCCTCGCATGACGCGCTGAGGTGGGATAATGAAACGACTCGAATAAAGGCTTGGCTGTGGTGTGTCACACTACGGAATACGTCAACAGATTAGATTTGTGTAAATATTATTCTCTCTATGGCAATATGTGGAAACTTATTTTGCAGAGCCGGACACTATCTTTGTGTTCAAAATCTTCTATGAAGTACTTGGAGGAGGAACCCGCCTTGCAATGCCGAAGACAATCTGCGTGCCGGACTCGTCGTCATTGAAGCCTGGTTCAGGGGCTACTGAGGGAGTCCTGGATTAGGGGGTGTCCGGATAGCCGGACTATACCTTCAGCCGGACTCCTGGACTATGAAGATACAAGATTGAAGACTTCGTCCCGTGTCCGGAAGGGACTTTCCTTGGCGTGGAAGGCAAGCTTGGCGATACGGATATGCAGATCTCCTACCATTGTAACCGACTTTGTGTAACCCTAACCCTTTCCGGTGTCTATATAAACCGGAGGGTTTTAGTCCGTAGGACAAGATACAGAACAACAATCATACCATAGGCTAGCTTCTAGGGTTTAGCCTCTCCGATCTCGTGGTAGATCTACTCTTGTACTACCCATATCATCAATATTAATCAAGCAGGACGTAGGGTTTTACCTCCATCGAGAGGGCCCGAACCTGGGTAAAACTTCATGTCCCTTGCCTCCTGTTACCATCCGGCCTAGACGCACAGTTCGGGACTCCCTACCCGAGATCCGCCGGTTTTGACACCAACAGAGATCAAGAAACATAGTAATGGTATTCATCTATCTCAAGCAAAGTATGCCATTGAACTGCTGAGTAGAATTGGTATGCAGAATTGTAAATCTTCACCAACACCCTTGTCCAGTTCAGAACCTTTATCCTTGACAGAAGGAGAGTCTCTGCACCAAGAGGACATTACTGGTTACAGAAGTCTGGTTGGTGGACTTCAGTACTTGACTCTCACTCGACCTGACATTTCTTTTGCAATCAATAAGGTGTGTCAGTATCTTCATGCACCTACCACAGCTCACTGGACAGCTGCAAAACGAATTCTCAAGTACATAAGAAACACTATACACTTGGGTCTTACATTCAGCAAGTCATCTTCCACACTTGTCAGTGCCTTCTCAGATGCAGACTGGGCTGGTTGTTTAGATGACAGAAGGTCAACATGTGGTTTTGCTATCTTTTATGGATCTAACTTGATATCATGGTGTGCAAGAAAGCAAGTCACTGTCTCCAGGTCAAGTACAGAAGCAGAGTATAAAGCATTAGCAAATGCAACGGCATAAATCATTTGGGTTCAATCTATGCTCACAGAACTTGGAGTGGTTCAGAATCAGCCTCCTTGTCTATGGTGTGATAATCTTGGTGCTACGTATTTATCTGCTAATCCAGTTTTTCATGCCAGGACAAAGCACATTGAAATAGACTTCCATTTTGTAAGAGAACGTGTTGCCAATAAACAGCTTGAGATCAGATTTATACCTTCCAAAAATCAGTTTGCAGATGGGTTCACAAAGGCATTGCCATCCAAAAGTTTTGAAGAATTTAAACGTAATCTCAACTTGTAATAGTTGTGATTATGGGGGAGTGTTAAACATATGACACGGCTCGGCTCCGTAGAGTAGTTAGGAGATGTATTTTCTAATTGTTAGCATAGTTATCTTTTATCTGTTTATTCTCCTCTATCTCCATGTATCTCTTTGGTTGTTGAACAACCTCATCTTGTAAGCCTCTGCGAGAGCCGGCCTCGCCCTGAATCAATATATATCATGTGGGCTCCCATATTACGGGAGTTGAGACGCTTCTACAATTCCCACAAATAGCATAGCATGTTCCTGCACGATTTGGATCGGCAAGTGAAGTGAATCACATGTGGTCATCATAATTCCCCGGAAGAGAAAAAAAGACAAGTCGCCATCGATTGGGTCCTCTTCAGAGCGTGCGTGAATCCTCCGCACAGAACACCTCCAGGTGTCTGGGCACGGGCGCAGCCCCCACCATGAGCGACCCCTCCAGAACCTGCACCACCTGCCCCATGGTCGGCCTCATCGCCTCGCTCTGCTGTATGCACCAGCACGCGACGCTGCACGCCCGGCCCAGCTCGACCACGTCCGCGTCCCCCGCCAGCCTCTCGTCCAAGAGCGCGACAAACTGCCCCTCGCTGACCTTGGTGGCCGCCCAGAGCGGGAAGTGGCCCGCGCCGCGGCCGCCGGCGTCCCGGTTCCTCCGCCCGGAAACGAGCTCCAGCAGCGTCATGCCGTAGCTGTACACGTCCGCCTTGGGCGTGATGGGCAGGCCCTGGACCCACTCCGGCGCCAGGTACCCCACCGTGCCCCGCGCCGTGGTCAGCGCGTGGCTGAAGTCCCGCCCGATGAGCTTCGCCATGCCGAAGTCGGCCACCTTGGGGTGGAAGGCCGCGTCCAGGAGTATGTTCTCCGGCTTCACATCGCAGTGCACGATGCGCTCCTGGCACTGCTCGTGGAGGTAGGCGAGGCCCCTGGCGACGCCGGCCATGATCCCAAACCTGGTGCCCCAGTCCAGCAGCCCGAAGCTCGGGCCGGCCATGGCGGACGCCAGGGAGCCGTTGGGCATGTAGTCGTACACCAGCAGCCGCTCGCGCCTCGTCGCGCAGAACCCGCGAAGGCGCACGAGATTGACGTGGTGGATCGTGCCGAGGGTCCTCACCTCGGCGCGGAACTGCTTCTCCCCCTGCGCCGATCCCTCGAGCCTCTTGACGGCCACCGCGGTGTGGTCACCGTCACGGAGCGTCCCCTTGTACACGGAGCCGAAGCTCCCCATGCCCAGCTTCTGGGAGAAGTTGTCCGTGCACCGCGCCAGATGGCCGTGGCTGAACACCAAAAGAGAGCCGTCGTGCCGCACAGTTTTCAAGCGACGATGCCTCCAGCAAACGAAGACGAACAAGCAGAGTATCGTGAGAAAAGATACCGAAGACGCGACCAGGATGACGTCGCGTTCATTTGCTGACGCGCCGCCATGGTTACTGGCGGCAGCAAGATCGGCGGCGGCGACTCGGAGGAACAGAGTGGACGAGCCGGCTTCGCCGTCGGTGACCTGCTGAATGTTCCTGAGATCACCACCCCACACCAAGCAACCACCACCACTGTACGCATACGCCGTGCAAGAGCAGTTTCTCAAGCACGCCGACCCGCAATCTCCGGAGCTACCGGCAGCATCAGCATCGGAGAAATAACTGCTTGGCAGCTTCACGTTTTGTACCGGAAGGAACCCATCGGGCGACGTGCCATTGCTGCAGTACAAGCTCGTCTTCCTCGCGCAGCCGCCGGTCCAATCCCCCGGCGACGCGGCGTCGAACGCCGGCAAGCACCGGCAGTACTGCGAGCTTGCCACGTCGCACAGCCCGAAGGGCCCGCACACGGAATACACGTCGCATGGCGACGTGGGAGTCGCCCAGTGGAGCAGCCACTGCCCGGACTCGCTGGACCAGTCGAACATGGTGAGCTGCCCGTGCGGGCTCATCACCATCCTCGACAGGGTAGAGGGGTTGACCACCTCAAAGGAGAAGCTGACCTCCTCATCATTGTTGACGGAGGTGTACTTGTACCTAGACGACATGCCCATCTCCGGCACGGAGGCGAAGCGCTGGCCGCTCGACGCGCCGACGCGGTGGTACACGGTCGTGCCGTTCCACGAGAAGGTGTACTGGCCGGACCCGGACGGGTCGACCCAGTCCATGTACAATCCCGTGGATGGGTCGACAGCGCTTCTCCATGACACGAGCGCCTGGTACGCGCCGCTGCTCTTGTTCAGCCCGACCCAGCCGCCCGGCACGAGCGTGTCGGTCGGGTGCTCGAAGCTCTGCCACATGACCTCCGACGAGTTGCCCGGCTGGCGGCCCCGCAGAACGAGGTTCCCGCTGTCGAGGAGCGCCGCCACGACGGGCCCGTTGCTCGTACGTGCGTGACTAGCCGACGACCAGACTGGCCTCTTCTGCTGGTTCTCGTTTAGGAGGAGGACGAGCTTGCCGTCCGGAGCTAGCGTCAGCTCCGAGGACGATGGGTCGGAGACAGGGCGGTCCCTGTTCATCACCCAAATGACGGTCTGCACCGGGATCTTCTTGTACCATATGCCAACGTAGTAGTTGGAGTCGCCGGCCGGGGAGAAGAAGCCCAGCTCAAACTTGCCTCCCTCCGAAACCAGCGTCCGGTTCCCGGTGATAGATTCTCCCACGGAGAGCGAGATAGAGCCTGCCGCGGCGGCAGAGGGGCTCAGACTCTGGAGCAAGAGGAGGAGACCGAGTTTGCACCAAGAGGCCATGCCCGGGCACTGTCGGCCGGAGAAAATGACCAGCATCGCCGTTACCGTTCGGACCTGAAGTCTGAACTGCACAAGTGGTACTCCAGGTAGTAAGTGCTCTTCATTGACAGGTGGTGGCGTGGTGCTGTGTTGTGCTGCGCGGGCACGGTCATATGGGAGTGTGCACAAGATGACCAAAGACCAGCCACAGTAACGGCTCTTCTTTGGCGGGCCTGACTATCTTTAGGTCCAGTTCTTTTGAGCTATGACGTGGAAATAAGCTCATGTGAGGATAAGCTTGAGATAAGCTCTTGTGAGAATAAGCTCCAGATAATAAGTTAGCCAGTTCTTTTTCATATCTATTTTGTCAGCTTATCTGGCATATGGTCAGAGAAAAGTCCGTAATGCCCTTAAACTATATTGTCGTTCAGATTAAATAATATCATTTTTTTTTATCATTTTGATACCCATATGAACATAAATTCCACTTACAAACACTACCATATGCTAGTGCTTTCGTCTGTATTATTCATCATGTCAATTAAAAAGAATTGGAAGAATTAATATGTAGTACAAACAACAATTAGATATTGCTTTCTATGCAAATACAATGATATCAACCAGAGGGCAACAATCTTGTACTTATACTTGGCACGATCAGCACATCCACATCAAAATTAGTTCTGCCATATATGAGCAACACCTCATAGCAAATCAAGATGAAAACAACATACATCAGCAATAGCTCATGGAAAATCTACATGAAAATTCTGCAAAATCAAAATCGGAGGAGCTCCTAGCTGATGCTCGGGCTCACAACTAGGGAG
>NC_057803.1:93484382-93509793 GCF_018294505.1 Triticum aestivum | reverse complement strand
GCAGGCTAACCCAATATCTCTACTCCTAATGGAGGAGTTGGTAGCCTGGTACACCGTTTTTCTTACGATTTTTCTTCATCCCACCCCTCCCACTGGTTTTATCTCTTTATACAAAAAATGAAAAAAAAACATCCCATAAACTCCTCCCATCCCTGGTCTTGATCTTTTCTCTAGGATCCCCAGTGTCAAGACCCCGATTCCAAGTCACATCGATCTAGCCGGTAACACCTCATATCACTTTGCGGCCTCACGCACGGTATCCCTCGGGTGTCGCCTTACCATGGCCCGGGACTGTTTGCGCCTTTTGGCTCACGTATATGATAGTGTCGCTAGCATCCATATGACAGAGAACCCGGGCCGACATGGCTAGTCGTGAACCCAAAGCGGCACAGACCTATGGAGACAGGCATACATGAATCACATGGAACATGTCAGTCATCAACGAGTGATTCCGGGCTGTAGCATTGGGCTAACAGGACTCCGGGGAACCCCGGGCTGTAGCAGGCTAGGCAGGACTCCGGAAGCCACCGTGTGACATTTCCCCGAAGGGACGACATAGGGACGAAGTGAAACACATGCCGGCCAGTCAAGTGTCCTGAACAGTAGTGCTGGGCTAGTAGGACTCCGGTGAACCGGGCTGTAGCGGACTACTATGGCTCGAGGAACACTAGACTACATTTCCCCATAAGAAAGGCTGCCAAGGATAAACAACTAGATTGTCGGATCCCACTCATACCAAGCATTTCAATCATACACACAATATGCCCGATATGAGTACATACAACATGGCATCACAACAAAACTCTACAACTCAAGTATTTTATTTAAAGGCTCCAGAGAGCCATACATAACATGTTCATACAGATAGGGGTCACACGACCCGACACTCAAGTCATACAAACATACAAGCACATGCGGAAGCAACTAGTCTGAGTACATACTCTAGAAAGAAAGAAGGCTTCTCGAAGCCTGTCTAACTACATAGGGCCCTCCATGGCCAGGATCACCACCTGGGTTGCTAGTCACTCGTCGACGTCAAGGTCTACATAGAACCCATCGGGGTGGGCGGTGTTGTCGTCTGGAAACAATAAATAAACAAACATGAGTACAAAGGTACTCAGCAAGTCTTACATCAGAACCTACTATACATGCTTATTCTCAAGAAGGTGGTGGGGTTAATGCAGCAAGCCAGCTTTGACTCTTGGCTAAGCTATCCTACAGGACTCCACCAGTAAAATAGTTTTCGCACACGAGTCCACTACTCACCAACACAATACTCCACCGGGGATCCTCCCTCGTCATCCTACGAGAGGGCCATCCTCGATACTCACACTTTTCTTGAGTCTTTTAGTAGTGTCCATTAACTTGTCTATGAACTGTATAGGCAACCAAGTAGTCCTTTACCGCGGACGCGGCTATTCGAATAGTTTTATACCCTGCAGGGGTGTACTTCGTCACACACGCTTTCACCACTTACCGCCGCTTACACGACATGTACTCGGCAACCTTCAAGCGGAAACCCAGCGAGGGTGTTGGCCACGGCCTACCTAAACACTTTAGTCTCTAGTCCAGGTTTATCGCCTATCCAGGTTCCATCCGCAGGGAGTCCGGCCGAGGTTTCCACATACGGCCCCGAACGATGTGAACAGGGTTCCCGGGACACCAAACGGGTGACTCGGTACACCGTGCCACGGTGTATCTACCGCAACATAGCCCACCCCTAGGGTCAGTGCTACGCACGGCCACCAACACATAACCTACAAACACCAGAAACTATTTGCAACTCCTGGACAGAGTACTAGGGTGGTTAAGAAGCCGAGAGGGTCAATTAAGGATCCCAATGCATGGTAGTAGCTGAATCTTAAATCACACATACAGATCTCAGTTCTTAGGGACGGCCTCAATGAAACAACCCACCATGTACTCCTACATGGCCTCTCATCGATACCTTTACCAAAACATGTTCAACACATCCCTCACGTTACCGACATAAACATTTCACTCTAGCCCATCACCCAGATGAACCAGACCTGACACAACTCTAAGCATAGCAGGTATAGCAAGGTAGGAATCACATACATGGCTCAATCAAATCCTACACATGCTAGTGGGTTTCATCTAGTTACTGTGGCAATGACAGGTCATGCAGAGGATAAGGGTTCAACTACCGTAGCACACAGCAGTTTGAATCGCGTTGTCTTAATGCAGTAAACAAGAGCAGAAGCGAGAACATGGGTTTGTATCGGAATGATCAATGGTTGCTTGCCTGATGGAGTGGTAGTGGGATACTGCCCTTCAGTTGGATACTCATGAATATCCTCGGAGGCAGAACCTACCACGAAAAACACATCGTAACACAATCAACACATGACGATATGCAACAATATGATGCATGCTATGACATGGCAATATGAATGTGTCTTGGCCTAATGCAAGTTATAACAAAGGGGAATGAACTCATTTGAATCAAAGATTCAAATATTAGCTCATTAAACATGGCATTTATAGTGCATTTTCTTATTCTGCCTAAACAGCAAGGTAAACTTGTTTTGTCATGCATGAAACCATTACAGATGGATAGATTGAGTTTTTCTGATAATTTTTCATATATAATTTATCTCATTTGGAGCTATGGTTGAATTTCTATGAATTTTTGAAGTTTGAACTATTTTCTGGAATTTCCTGAATAAGAATAAATCCAGAAAATCAATTACTGCGTCAGCATTGCGTCAGGGTGACGTCAGCAGGTCAAAGGCGCCAGCCCAAGTCAAACCTGACTGGTGGGCCCCTTCTGTCAGCCTCTCAGCTAATTAGCAAAATTAGATTAACACTAATTAGTTGTCAGTGGGGCCTGGGCCCACATGTCAGTGACTGATTTAATTAAAAATTATTAAGACTAATCCTAATTTAGTTAGCCGACCGGCCCTACCTGTCATAGACTTAGGGGGCGGTCTTCCTGGGCCCACCCAGGGGTCAAACTGGGTCAACTCGCCGGCGGCTCGACGCCGGCGAGGCCCGAGACGGCGGAGGGCTTCAGATTTGGTCCTCCGGTGACCAAATCGACGGCGGAGACGTGCTACGCGTAGCTGGGGCTCGTGCGCATCTAGTGGGGCAAGTGAGAGGAGCTGGGGTGGAGCGAGCTCGCCGGAATCAAGCTCGTGGCGGCGGCCGGAGTTCGGGCGAGGTCGGAATCGACGCTACGGTGCACGGGAGGGAGAACTGGGGGTGGCTACAGGTTCCTGGTGCTGCACTGAGCATGGTGAGGCACTCGGTCGCGTGCTTACACGGCCGTAGCCACGACGGCGACATGGCCGGCGGCGAGGAGCGCTCGGGCTCAGAGGGAGCGGTGGCTACGAGGCATAATCAAGCACGTGAACTAGGGGGAAAGGAAGAGGGGCTCACAGCGGAGTCGGAGAGGGGGTCAGCGGGCTCGGGGAGGTCCTGGCGGCGGCGAATTCGACCGGAGATGGCTCGGGTGCCCGAGGTTGAAGACGAAGGGAAGGCGGCGATGCAGGGCCTCCGGCGATGCGTGGCTCGGTGGGGAGGACGAGGGAGTCGAGGCGGAGCTAATGGGCTCGTCGGAGGGGCGCGGGGGTGTCTATGGTGGCAACTACGGCGATCGGCGGCGATGTACGCGCTCGGCCATCGCGGGAGAGAGAGAGAGAGACGAGGGGGAGAGTGAGCGAGTGCGAGAGGGAGACGTGGGGGTCGCGTGGCACTTCAGGGCGTCTCCCGGGCGTCGGCGGAAGCAGGAGGTGGCCGGCGTGTGGCCGCGGGCGCCGGCCACGCGCTCCGCGTCCTTCTGGCGCGAGGAGGACGACGACTGGCAGCGCCAGCAGGCTAGGCCGAGCCAGGTGGCTGGGCCAGCACAGGTAAGGCCCAGGTGGGCTTTCTTCTCTCTCTCTTTTTTTTATTTTTGTTTCTGTTTTCTATTAAACTGCAACTGTTTAGCTTTAGATAAAATACTAAAACGTTTCCAAAAATCCTGAAAATAAATGTGGCCTCTGTTTAGATTATTTCCAACAGGAAACATTTATTCCCAGAATTATTTGAGCATTTGGATTATTTTATAGCATTTAAATGCCCAAATTCAAATACTTATGATTTAATTCAATGACCTTCTATTGACCTAGAAAATTGTGCACCAATTTTGCCAGAGGTTCTAACCTAAGACAAAGAGGGTGAACTTTTTAGAAGGGCATTTCAGGTTCATTGAAAATATTTTTAGTAAACCCTAGTTGTTTCTAGGGGGTGTTGGGGGTTTCTGCCTTCCCCATTTCAAATTTAAAAGAAATTTAAACATGATGCACATTCTAATGCTTGAACTAGCTAGGGTGTGACAACTCACCCCCAGTCAAAAGAATCTCGTCCCGAGATATAGGATCCTCTGGAAAGAAGGTGGGGTACTCGAGTCGAAGACGATCCTCCCTTTCCCAAGTGGCTTCTTCCTCGGAATGGTGTGACCATTGAACCTTGAGAAACTTGATATTATGACGTCGAGTGGTATGCTCGGCTTGATCATGGATACGAACGGGATATTCCCGATATGAGAGGTTATCTTGTAGATCAAGCGTTTCGTGGTCCACTCCACGGATAGGATCCGCGAAGCAACGCCTGAGTTGTGAAACGTGGAAGACATCGTGAACTCTGGAAAGATGCGGAGGTAGTTCCAATTGGTAGGCAACTTCTCCTCGTTTGGCAAGAATGCGAAAGGGTCCAATGTAACGAGGGGCCAATTTGCCTTTGATACCGAAATGATGGGTTCCCTTTAACGGAGTAACCCGAAGGTAAGCCTTCTCGTCGACTTCATAAGTCATAGGCTTATGTTTACGATCATATTGACTCTTTTGGCGAGATTGGGCTGTTTTCAATTTCTCATGAATAACGCGAACCTGCTCTTCTGCTTCCTGAATCATATCCGGGCCAAAGAGTTGTCTTTCCCCGGTTTCTGACCAGTTAAGAGGCGTTCGACATTTTCATCCATAGAGAACTTCGAATGGAGCTTTCCCCCAAACTAGCTTGATAACTATTGTTATAAGCAAACTCTGCGAATGGAAGGCATTTCTCCCAACTTATTCCGAATGAGATGACAGAAGCTCGGAGCATATCTTCGAGAATTTGATTGACTCGCTCTACTTGACCACTTGATTGAGGATGGAAGGCAGTGCTAAAGGAGAGACGAGTTCCCATAGCATTTTGGAAACTTTCCCAAAATCGAGAGGTGAAGAGACTCCCACGGTCTGAGTTAATTTCCAATGGAACACCATGAAGAGACACTATTCGGGAGATGCATAAATCAGCTAGCTGGCTAGCAGTGATACTCTCACGAACAGGTAGAAAGTGGGCTACTTTGGAAAGTCGGTCGATCACAACGAAGATGGCATTATTCCCTCTCTTGGTCCTGGGAAACCCAGTGATGAAATCCATACTGATTTTATCCCATTTCCATTCAGGAATAGCCAAAGGTTGAAGGGTGCCAGCAGGCCGTTGATGCTCTGCTTTAACACGACGACAAACGTCGCAATTAGCAATGTATTGAGCGATTTCTCTCTTCATCCTAGTCCACCAAAACCTCTGGCGTAGGTCTTGATACATTTTGGTACTACCAGGATGAATGGTGAGAGGGGATTCATGAGCTTCCTTAAGGATCAATTGGCGTAGATGTTGTTTCTTGGGAACCACCAAACGGTTCTCAAAGAAGACAGCACCCCGCTTATCCATGGAAAAACATTTAGAAACTCCGCTAGCAATGTTTTCCTTAATCCGGGATATGCCCTTATCATACCGCTGGGCGGTTATGATCTGATCCATAAGGTTAGGTTTCGCCACCAGGGTGGATAGGAATCCTCGAGGAACAATGTGAAGATTAAGCTTACGGAATTCCTCATGGAGAAGTGGTTGACTTTGTTGTAACATTAGGTTGTTAGGACTTACGGCTTAGCGCATCAGCCATGACATTGGCTTTGCCTGGGGTGTAAGTTATTCCTAAGTCGTAATCCGAGATCAACTCGACCCAACGTCTTTGCCTGAGATTCAAATCTGGTTGGGTGAAGATATATTTCAAACTTTGAAGATCGGTGAAGATCTCGCAATGATTACCGAGAAGGTAATGTCGCCAGGTTTTAAGTGCATGGACTACAGCTGCAAGCTCTAGATCATGTGTGGGATAATTTTCCTCATGTGGGTGTAATTGCCGTGAAGCATAGGCAATTACCTGACGATCTTGCATGAGTATGCAACCTAGTCCTTGTCGCGAGGCGTCGCAATAGATAATAAAGTCCTTGGAGAAGTCTGGTGGTACCAGTACGGGAGCAGATGTCAGGCGTCTTTTCAGTTCCTGGAAACTGAGCTCGCACTGTGGAGTCCACTCGAACTTTTTATCTTTCTTGAGGAGTTCAGTTAGAGGTTTAGCAACCTTGGAGAAATTTTCGACGAAGCGGCGGCAATAGCTCGCTAAGCCAAGGAAGCTCCGAACTTGCTTAACCGTCTCAGGTGGAGTCCAATCAAGGACGGCTTGAACTCGCTCGGGATTGACAGCAATATCCTTACCAGAAATTACATGGCCTAGATAGGTCACTTATGGCAACCAAAATTCACACTTGGAGAATTTGGCATAAAGGCGATGCTCTTGAAGTTTCATCAATACCAGCCTTAGATGTTCGGCATGTTCCTCTTCATTCTTGGAGTAGATGAGTATGTCATCGAGGTATACTACGACAAATTTGTCCAAGTACTCCATGAAAACCAAGTTCATTAACCGGGAAAAGGTGGCTGGGGCATTGGTTAAACCGAAGGACATCACGGTGTACTCGTATTGGCCATAACGAGTAACAAAGGCCGTTTTGGGTATGTCCCCGTTTCTGATTTTGATTTGATGGTAGCCCAACCTCAAATCCATCTTGGAAAAGACTGAAGATCCAGTGAGCTGATCATACAGATCGTTGATCCTGGGAAGCGGATATTTGTTCTTGATGGTGACCAAATTGACAGGTCGGTAATCCACAACCATTCGATCCATTCCATCCTTCTTCTTGACGAAGAGGACGGGGCAAGCCCAAGGAGAGGAACTAGGACGGATGAAACCCCTTTTCAAGGACTCATCGAGTTGGTTCTTAAGCTCGGCTAGTTCTAAGGGTGCCATCTTGTAGGGTCCTCTAGAGATTGGAACGGTTCCTGGGACAAGGTCTATCACGAACTCAACATCCCTGTCAGGTGGAACACCTGGCAGTTCTTCTGGAAATACATCCGGAAAGTCTCGGACTACCGGAACATCCTCAAGGTCTGGAAGAGGGTTGGCATTTAGAGAGTAAAGCTGGCGCTTGGCCACTCGAGTTAAGACATTGACTGTCTTGCCCGATGGGTGAGTAAGTTGTACGGTTCTAGTGGCACAATCGATCTTAGCATAATGAGCTGACATCCAGTCCATACCCAAGATGATATTTATGTCGGAGGACTTGAGAGCTATTAAGGATGCAAGGAATACAAGTCTGTCGACAAGAATTTCATTCCCATGGCTTACTCTAAAAGTTTGCCATTTGGAGCCCGGGGTCTGAATTACCATGGAAGTGGGCATGTCACAGAATGACGTGTTATGCAATCGAGCATAGCTTTCAGATATGAATGAATGAGATGCTCCAATATCGAAAAGAACAGATGCCGGATGGCAGTTAACAAGGAGCGTACCAAGGACGACGTTGGGATCCTCATGAGCCTCCTCGGCTGAAACATAGTTGACATGGCCACGTGCAGTGGTGGCCGGCTTGGCGTAGAATGTTTTTCCCACGGGCTTACCACGGCCAACGGATTTTCCAGTTTGATTGGGGTTGTTGTTCTGGGGACACTCTCGGCTATAGTGACCCGGCTCTCCACACTTAAAGCATGTCACCACATTGGGGCGTGGAGCAGCATTAGCAGCGGGGCCACCATAGGGCTTGGGTGGTGAAAATTGCTGGTTGGGACGAGGCGCCTCAAAGGATGGCCTCGGGATGAACCTGGGTGGCAGTGTCGTGCTTGGGATCCACACCCGGCGCTTCTGAGCTCCCGAGCCGGATGAAGAGCCAAAATCACGGGAGTGCTTGCGTGAAGCGTCATAATCAGTCTGGCCTGTCTCAGCGCTGATGGCTTTATTGACCAGCTTTTGAAAAGATGTGCACTCGTGCAGACGGAGATCGCGGCGAAGCTCAGGGCTAAGTCCCTTGCGGAACCTTGCCTGCTTCTTAGCGTCAGTAGAAACCTCTTCAGGGGCATAGCGTGCCAGATTCCCAAATTCACGACTATATGCATCCACAGTCAGTCTTCCTTGGGTGAAGTTGCAGAACTCCTCCCTCTTGCGATCCATGAAACCTTCCGGAATGTGATGCTCACGGAAAGCCTCACTGAATTCAGCCCAAGAAGTGATTTGGCCGACCGGGCGCATAGCTTCGAAGTTTTCCCACCAAAGGCTAGCAGGGCCTTCGAGATGATAGGCAGCATAGGTAACCTTGTCGGCTTCGGCTACGTTGGCAGAACGTAGCTTGTGGGTGATGCTGCGAAGCCAGTCATCCGCGTCGAGGGGCTCGACGGAGTGATTAAACTTTGGCGGGTATAGCTTGACAAAGTCATTGATTGACACCAAGTCATTTCGCGGGTGGCGTGCAGTGTTCTGCTCAATCCGCTCTAGCAGGCGGTTAGTCTCATGCTTGTTTCTTTCCACCTCCAACATTACTTCGGCCAGAGAAGGCAGGTGAGGCAGATCTTCACCCCTAGCTGCACTGGCTTCCCCCTGCTCCGAGGCAGCAGGGTTGCTGCGGGTGTTGACCATCCTAGGAGAAAACAAGACAATGGTTTAGATAAGGATGGCTCAAACTTAGCAAGGAGGTGCGGAATGTAATGTATAACACGGAATGCAGAGATGTTCATCCGTATGTCATGGTAATATAAAACTGCCATATATATATACCAACGATCATACACATCATACATAGTTTAGTACAAGCCCAGGCTACAGTACAACTATGATGAAAGACATTACATCTCATCGGAGGCATTCAAGCTCCTATACATTATTTGTCTACACCTCCGGAATTGATTACACACAAAGTCATATTCCACAAGTCACACAGGACAGTGGAGATACAACTACTACAATACTAGTGGTACTACTACTAACTCAGACAGCTCCGTAATAGTTCTCATAGAAGTCACCCCCATAGCCTGGAAGTTCAACATGACCATTCGGGAACAGACAGTCCTGAGGAGCCTGTGGACCATAGGGGCTAGGATGAGGTCTTGGACCAACAAACGGTGGCCTGTGGGGACCACGGGGTGGGGTGATGCCTCCCACATCACGCCAATCCACCATGTCTGGCAGAGCTGATCTCACAGGATACAGATCCCTTGTATCCACACATCCAGCTTGCATCACAGGTGCAAACCGAGTCAATGTGGCCCAATGATCAGCACGGGTATTGAAAAGCTCCAATCTCAAGGCCCGATTCTCTCGGTCCTTATCTTCGAGCATCTCGGCAGTGGTACGAGTTAATGAATCCTCCTGAGTGGAGTCAGCATAGATAGCCTGAAGATACCCTTGCGCTCCCGGGAGTGAAGCTGGCATGTAACGGAAATCGGTGTTCCGAAGCAGGCCAGTCCGGACTCGCAAGATGATCATCATGGAATAGGCAGCATCCTGCACAGCCATCTCAACAGTAACCCCGAGTCCATAGGAACAGTGAAGGGGCTCGGTAGATCTAGGATAAGAAGGAAATATCCTGATGGTGCAGAGATATTGACTTTGATTAAAGTCGTGGAACTGCTCTTCGACGGTGTATTTGGGATACCAACGGTAGCCCGTCTCGATCATTACCCGGACTAACATAGCAGTGTGACCGGGCACGTCGAGGCACCGGGTCAGGCGAACCACTTGATTTCGAACATGGTTGGCCATCTGAAAGCACAACCGCAATGCAAAGGCATCAGAATTTCTAGGGAAAATTGGACAGCATAACAGCTGTAAATGCTCAGAAAAAGATTTGAGTCATCCACAACAGTTCGCAATACCACTCAACAACATCATATCAAGATTCCGATCCAATTAGCAACATACTAAAGTAGTAGAACTGAACTGGGGCTTGTAACAACAATCCTATAAGCTACTACGGATTAGTAACACGTGAACCTGGTAGAAGAGGAGAGCCTAGTCCTTAACCCACGTTGAATGAGAAGAGAATGACTCATATCAAAGACATAGGTAAAGGAGTAAAACAACCTTACATTCCCTCCCACAATCAATTCCCCTACATATAACTAGAGCATTTCTAGACTCGACATCGACCAGTTTGGCTCAACAAACCTACAGGCAGTCCGACTCTGATACCAACGCTGTCAGGACCCCGATTCCAAGTCACATTGATCTAGCCGGTAACACCTCATATCACTTTGCGGCCTCACGCACGGTATCCCTCGGGTGTCGCCTTACCATGGCCGGGACCGTTTGCGCCTTTTGGCTCACGTATATGATAGTGTCGCTAGCATCCATATGACAGAGAACCCGGGCCGACATGGCTAGTCGTGAACCCAAAGCGACACAAACCTATGGAGACAGGCATACATGAATCACATCAAACATGTCGGTCATCAACGAGTGATTCCGGGCTGTAGCACTGGGCTAACAGGACTCCGGGGAACCCCGGGCTGTAGCAGGCTAGGCAGGACTCCGGAAGTCAACGTGTGACATTTCCCTGAAGGGACAGACATAGGGACAAAGAGAAACACATGCCGGCCAGTCAAGTGTCCTGAACAGTAGTGCTGGGCTAGTAGGACTCCGGTGAACCGGGCTGTAGCGGACTACTATGGCTCGAGGAACACTAGACTACATTTCCCCATAAGAAAGGTTGCCAAGGATAAACAACTAGATTGTCGGATCCCACTCATACCAAGCATTTCAATCATACACACAATATGCCCGATATGAGTACATACAACATGGCATCACAACAAAACTCTACAACTCAAGTATTTTATTTAAAGGCTCCAGAGAGCCATACATAACATGTTCATACAGATAGGGGTCACACGACCCGACACTCAAGTCATACAAACATACAAGCACATGCGGAAGCAACTAGTCTGAGTACAGACTCTAGAAAGAAAGAAGGCTTCTCGAAGCCTGTCTAACTACATAGGGCCCTCCATGGCCAGGAGCACCACCTGGGTTGCTAGTCACTCGTCGACGTCAAGGTCTACATAGAACCCATCGGGGTGGGCGGTGTTGTCGTCTGGAAACAATAAATAAACAAACATGAGTACAAAGGTACTCAGCAAGTCTTACATCAGAACCTACTATACATGCTTATTCTCAAGAAGGTGGTGGGGTTAATGCAGCAAGCCAGCTTTGACTCTTGGCTAAGCTATCCTACGGGACTCCACCAGTAAAATAGTTTTCGCACACGAGTCCACTACTCACCAACACAATACTCCACCGGGGATCCTCCCTCGTCATCCTATGAGAGGGCCATCCTCGATACTCACACTTTTCTTGAGTCTTTTAGTAGTGTCCATTAACTTGTCTATGAACTGTATAGGCAACCAAGTAGTCCTTTACCGCGGACGCGGCTATTCGAATAGTTTTATACCCTGTAGGGGTGTACTTCGTCACACACGCTTTCACCACTTACCGCCGCTTACACGACATGTACTCGACAACCTTCAAGCGGAAACCCAGCGAGGGTGTTGGCCACGGCCTACCTAAACACTTTAGTCTCTAGTCCAGGTTTATCGCCTATCCAGGTTCCATCCGCAGGGAGTCCGGCCGAGGTTTCCACATACGGCCCCGAACGATGTGAACAGGGTTCCCGGGACACCAAACGGGTGACTCGGTAGACCGTGCCACGGTGTATCTACCGCAACATAGCCCACCCCTAGGGTCAGCGCTACGCACGGCCGCCAACACATAACCTACAAACACCAGAAACTATTTGCAACTCCTGGACAGAGTACTAGGGTGGTTAAGAATCCGAGAGGGTCAATTAAGGATCCCAATGCATGGTAGTAGCTGAATCTTAAATCACACATACAGATCTCAGTTCTTAGGGACGGCCTCAATGAAACAACACACCATGTACTCCTACATGGCCTCTCATCGATACCTTTACCAAAACATGTTCAACACATCCCTCACGTTACCGACATAAACATTTCACTCTAGCCCATCACCCAGATGAACCAGACCTGACACAACTCTAAGCATAGCAGGCATAGCAAGGTAGGAATCACATACATGGCTCAATCAAATCCTACACATGCTAGTGGGTTTCATCTAGTTACTATGGCAATGACAGGTCATGCAGAGGATAAGGGTTCAACTACCGTAGCACACAGCAGTTTGAATCGCGTTGTCTTAATGCAGTAAACAAGAGCAGAAGCGAGAACATGGGTTTGTATCGGAATGATCAATGGTTGCTTGCCTGATGGAGTGGTAGTGGGATACTGCCCTTCAGTTGGATACTCGCGAATATCCTCGGAGGCAGAACCTACCACGAAAAACACATCGTAACACAATCAACACATGACGATATGCAACAATATGATGCATGCTATGACATGGCAATATGAATGTGTCTTGGCCTAATGCAAGTTATAACAGAGGAGAATGAACTCATTTGAATCAAAGATTCAAATATTAGCTCATTAAACATGGCATTTATAGTGCATTTCCTTATTCTGCCTAAACAGCAAGTTAAACTTGTTTTCTCATGCGTGAAACCATTACAGATGGATAGATTGAGTTTTTCTGATAATTTTTCATATATAATTTATCTCATTTGGAGCTATGGTTGAATTTCTATGAATTTTTGAAGTTTGAACTATTTTCTGGAATTTCCTGAATAAGAATAAATCCAGAAAATCAATTACTACATCAGCATTGCGTCAGGGTGACGTCAGCAGGTCAAAGGCGCCAGCCCAGGTCAAACCTGACTGGTGGGCCCCTTCTGTCAGCCTCTCAGCTAATTAGCAAAATTAGATTAACACTAATTAGTTGTCAGTGGGGCCTGGGCCCACATGTCAGTGACTGATTTAATTAAAAATAATTAAGACTAATCCTAATTTAGTTAGCCGACCGGCCCTACCTGTCATAGACTTAGGGGGCGGTCTTCCTGGGCCCACCCAGGGGTCAAACTGGGTCAACTCGCCGGCGGCTCGACGCCGGCGAGGCCCGAGACGGCGGAGGGCTTCGGATTTGGTCCTCCGGTGACCAAATCGACGGCGGAGACGTGCTACGCGTAGCTGGGCCTCGTGCGCATCTAGTGGGGCAAGTGAGAGGAGCTGGGGTGGAGCGAGCTCGCCGGAATCAAGCTCGTGGCGGCGGCCGAAGTTCGGGCGAGGTCAGAATCGACGCTACGGTGCACGGGAGGGAGAACTGGGGGTGGCTACAGGTTCCTGGTGCTGCACTGAGCACGGTGAGGCGCTCGGACGCGTGCTTACACGGCCGTAGCCACGACGGTGACATGGCCGGCGGCAAGGAGCGCTCGGGCTCGGAGGGAGCGGTGGCTACGAGGCGTAATCGAGCACGGGAACTAGGGGGAAAGGAAGAGAGGCTCACAGCGGAGTCGGAGAGGGGGTCAGCGGGCTCGGGGAGGTCCTGGCGGCGGCGAATTCGACCGGAGATGGCTCAGGTGCCCGAGGTTGAAGACGAAGGCGAAGGCGGCGATGCAGGGCCTCCGGCGTTGCGTGGCTCGATGGGGAGGACGAGGGATTCGAGGCGGAGCTAATGGGCTCGTCGGAGGGGCGCGGGGGTGTCTGTGGTGGCAACTACGGCGATCGGCGGCGAGGTACGCGCTCGGCCGTCGCGGGAGAGAGAGAGAGAGACGAGGGGGAGAGTGAGCGAGTGCGAGAGGGAGACGTGGGGGTCGCGTGGCACTTCAGGGCATCTCCCGGGCGTCGGCGGAAGCAGGAGGTGGCCGGCGTGTGGCCGCGGGCGCCGGCCATGCGCTCCGTGTCCTTCTAGCGCGAGGAGGACGACGACTGGTAGCGCCAGCAGGCTGGGCCGAGCCAGGTGGCTGGGCCAGCACAGGTAAGGCCCAGGTGGGCTTTCTTCTCTCTCTTTTTTTAGATTTTTGTTTCTGTTTTCTATTAAACTGCAACTGTTTAGCTTTAGATAAAATACTAAAACGTTTCCAAAAATCCTGAAAATAAATGTGGCCTCTGTTTAGATTATTTCCAACAGGAAACATTTATTCCCAAAATTATTTGAGCATTTGGATTATTTTATAGCATTTAAATGCCCAAATCCAAATACTTATGATTTAATTCAATGACCTTCTGTTGACCTAGAAAATTGTGCACCAATTTTGCCAGAGGTTCTAACCTAAGACAAAGAGGGTGAACTTTTTAGAAGGGCATTTCAGGTTCATTGAAAATATTTTTAGTAAACCCTAGTTGTTTCCAAGGGGGGTGTTGGGGGTTTCTGCCTTCCCCATTTCAAATTTAAAAGAAATTTAAACATGATGCACATTCTAATGCTTGAACTAGCTAGGGTGTGACACCCAGGGCCGCCGCCACCACCCTCGTGGTTCCCGATGGACGCCTACCGCAGCCGCCGCGAATCCCCGCGGATGCCTCCGCAGGGCGTTATCTCGCTCACCCTCAGGGATCCTGCCCTGGTGGGGGCTCCAAGGGAGGAAGCCGATGAGCACAAGGCGCTACTGGCATGACGCCCAAAGGGAGTCATGATGTGCAGGGATACAGGGAATACGCCAACAACATATGTGGTTTCTCCTATGCCTGCTACTACTGTTGTTGCAGCGGCGACAGTGGATCCGAGTTGCACATGCTAGGATTGAACGATAGATGGCATGAGGCAGCCGGATGCGACTCCCACTCTCAACCCGACGGCTCGACCTTATCAATCCCCGGCTGCGGCGGATGTGGAGCTCCGAAGTGACGGTGAACTCCTCGGTGTCGTACTGCCCCCACACAAGCACCATCAAGTCTACAAGCTCTGGCCGCTCGTCTCGACATCAGCCATGTAATCATATCTCACTCCATCATGCAATCTTGTTTCTGATTCTTGGAGCTTGGACATCCGAAATTCTTTCTTTGGGAGCATATATTTTTCAGATTGTTTCATCTTATCTTAGTTTATTGACAACAAAATCGTAACCTTTCTTAATCATTGGTTGGACCAACTTACTCACAATTTTAGGAGATCTTTCATGAGTAATCACTTAGGCTATAGTTTTTCCTTTTCTTTCTTTGTAGATCCAGCCATTCCCGAAAAAAAACAACGTGCACTGCATCATATTAACCACTTGATATTACACTGATCATTATATAGCAATTTCAATGCAAGAAACACCATTGTATTCAGCATTGTATTCTGTGAAAATACACTCATGGTCGACTCAAGTGGAACAAAAACACCATTGTATTAAGCATGGCCTCCCACCTTTGCCTTATTTACAAATTAACATAATCATCTCCATAGCACAACATGAATGTATTAGAGCCAGGTTAACTACCCATAAGCAACATCGGCTAGATATGACATAACTAAAGCAAAAAACTTAAGCATAGCATACTACTACGACAATAAGAATGGTTAACATGGAAATAATACAAGCAAGTAACTAGTCATGTTGGGAAAGGTAGGCAAGGTAATATAATTGTGACAAAATCAGGCTATGCAAAAAGGATAGGCATCGAAGAATCACTGCAACATCATTACACAAATACAAGCATGGTGTCGGTTCTATATCCGATGGATCTCGGGTAGGGGGTCTCGAGCTGTGGATCTTGGATCAATGGGGAACAGGAGACGAAGGATATGATGTTTACCCAGGTTTGGGCCCTCTCGAAGAGGTAAAACCCTACGTCTTGCTTGATTATATTGAAGTGTATATGATGGTTAGAGAGTCAATCTACCACGAGATCAGATGAACTGAACCCTAGGTGAGTAGGATGATGGTTCTTCTTCTATCATGTATGACATAATGATCTATCGACTAGCCTGGCCTCGGCTTATATAATGTACCGGAGGCCTAGGATAACAAGAGTCTGACACTACTGCAGGATGGTCCAAACGCGACACTACGATCAGAGACCATTTGACGAAACTATGTGCGATTCCATAATCGCAAACGATGGTGTAAAAAACTGTCAAAAAAGGTGCAAAACGTTTGTGATGACGGATGCATCAAACACGGTTCAGACTTTAGTTGTGTGTGCGATGCAGGGCATACGGTTCAGTTCAATTAACTATTTGCATTGAGGAACAAAATAAACGGGCAGCCAGATGAAGGTGTGTGCGATATACAACATACGGTTCACTAGGATGAACTATGTGTGATTAGGCAACACAATGGAAATGATTCAACTAAACAAGATGTGTGTGATACGCGGCAAACAGGTCCATAATTAGAAATGTGTGTGAAGACCAATAATAACAC
Source organism: Triticum aestivum (assembly GCF_018294505.1). NCBI lineage: Eukaryota > Viridiplantae > Streptophyta > Magnoliopsida > Poales > Poaceae > Triticum > Triticum aestivum. The sequence goes on along the minus strand of NC_057803.1, from coordinate 93,493,372 downwards.
AGACGATTGCTGCTAATAAGTCATGTGATTTGCTCTGCCTACATAAGAATAACATGTGTGTGTATATATAAATGAAATAAACATCCAATTACATAAGTGACTATACAGATCATTCACGCACACCTCAATAAACAATTGCATGCATTCTAAAGTAGAAGAAATGATCATCTAGTCATCTACTTCTTGTATAACGCTGCCGCCACTGCTCTATGGCTCGATCCCTCGTTTGGGGCAAGAAGAAGACACTTCCTCATGTCAACGATCCGCCTGTACATCTCGTAGCTTGTGTACGTGTCCTTGGCCGCGTACTTGACATGTTGTTCATCCAGTCTCACATGCCACACACTGGGCCAGGCGTTCTTGTCCTTCTTGCCCTCATTCTTCATCTTCATGTAGTAGGGGTCGATGATGGCCAAGGCGAGGTCAACCAGGGAGTTCAGTTTGTTTTTGTCGCTGCCCCAGACCTTGTAGTGGTGCTGGATGTTGACAAGATTCGGGCATTTTAAGCCCGAAACCTTGAGCGCTTTTAGATCGTTGGTGGTGTCCACCATAGCGAAACTGTAGTCAGAGCTGTTGATAAACCTGGAGAAACGCTCGCAAGGCCTTGTGGCCAGGTGGTAGTGGTAGAGGAGGACGTCATGTCGCACGCACAACTGGGCGATGACAATCTTCTGATTGTGCCCGACATGGCCGATGGTGTACTCGATGTCAAAGATGACCACTTGGTACTTGTCCTCGGCAAGGAACTGCTCCATAGTTTGGATGGAGCTCTCCACCAAGACCGGATCGTTCGTGTACACCACCGAGAGGGCCTTCCCCTCACGTGGGTGTCCACTACATGATGCGTGGTGAACTGCCCGCTGTTGTCATCGTCGGCCACTGGGAGCGCCATTGGAGCCACGGGGATCGCCATTGGAACCGTTGGATGTCCTCTCTGTATGTGTCGTCGTGGGTGTTCTTATTGTGTCGTGTGACGCGAGAGATGAAGGTAAATGGCCACAGGAATAAATGGGGGCCGGGCGGCCTGGGGATTCTCTGCGCGTCCGCATGGCAGTTTTTGCAGCGGGTAACTGCATTGTCGCGCCACGCCCGGTGCAACAGCATGCACATGAATGTGCGTGATCGTGCGCCGGCCGCAAACACTGACAGCGCGCGTGGAGGGATGAAGGCAAAGCACCTGGAGGGACGCGAGCAAAGCACGCCTCGGCCGCCTCAACCGCAAGCAACCACATGCATAGAGTAGTTGAACACGCAGGAAATGGTCGCCTACAAGCCGACTGACAGTTGCATTGCTGCATGGAGAGCGGCCGTGTGCTACTACCTCCGTCTTGGTCTATAGTCCCTTTTATATTCTGTGCCATACTTTGCCCTCGAATTTGGCCAACAAAATGTTAATGCATGTTATAAAAAATATATAATTGGAAACTATGTTCAAATACGAATCCAACTATATAATCCTTAGCGACATGCATTCGTATTTTTTAGTTAAATCCTACTTATAAACCAGGACCAAGGGGTATAGTAGGTAATTAAATCGCAAATGTTTTTTATTAACCGTACGTGTACATGGCCTTTCGTCCTCCTCTTAGACGTCTTGTCACCCCGTTGCCGCAGACGGCTTACAGCGCAAGCTTGCGCAGCACGCGGGAGCGTTCTTTTGGCCAAACGGCGGCGCGAATGAATCGTCGGTGAGCCCATTCCCGTGCAACCTCGTAGGTTCCCATGCAAGCTTCCCGTCTGACTCGGTGAAATCCCCCAAAATCCCAATGCTTACCAGCCCGCTATATAAACCCTCACAGTCGGTGAGTCCTGCGTTGCATTTTCCCCTCCCTCCCTGTAGCTTATCTTGTTTGCTTCTCCCACAATCGCCAATGGCACCGGTCCGTAGTCGTCACTCAGCCACTCCGCTGTCATCAGAGGACAGCTCCAGCTCGGAGGCTACACCGCGGCGGCGGCGCAGTCCCCGGTGTAGTGTAGTGCGCGTGGCGTCCCTGTTGGGTGTGCGCGGAATACCCACCACACGCTCCGCCGCTGCTGCCCGTCGGCAGCTATTGCCGGCCGCCGTTGCTGCCACACCACCGTCGAAAGCCAGGGCTATCGCCCGCTCCATGGCCACGGCCCGAAGGCGGGAGGTGGCCGTCGTGACCGCCACTCCACTGCTGGCCATCGTGGCCATCACCCGCTCCGCCACCGCCGCCCAAAGGCGGGAGGTGGTGGTCGTTGCCACCGCCGCATCGTCGGCCACCATGGCCGCCAGCCCACCGTCGACCGCCGGGGTCATCACCCGCTCTGCCACTGCAGCCCGAAGGTGGGAGGCAGATGTGGATGCACGCACGTGCGTCAGTGACCTTGCGCGCTACACCGAGTTCCTACAGGAGGAGGAGGAGCGCCTCGTCAAGCACGCAAAGAGCCTTACCGCCACCGTGGCCGCGACACACGCCGCCTTAGAGGCAAGGAATCAGGAGATCTACAAGGAGAACCACCGCTTCGAGAGGGGTCGTCTAGAGCGGCAGAGGGCATTTGAGGTGAGCATCACTGAAGGTGCAACAGCGGCAGGCACCGTATTGTAGTTGTCCAGCTCATCGGTAGGCTCATCCTCCTCTACCTCTTACTAAGAGCGCTCGGCAGAGGAGAGGCCGCTAGAAGTAGTAAAAAGCCCCTCCGTAGTAGTAGTATTTAGGGGCTATTTTGTTCAGTTTATCTAACTATAGATGTGGTGAAACTGTGCAACGTACTTAAAATTAGCTAGTATATAAAGTAGAACTAGCTATTTCAGTATGTGGTTGGCAATAATTGGTGAAAAATTTGGTCGGTTCAGCTATCGAGTTGAACTTTTGTATAAAGAACGACTACTTAATCTATGAATGAAATCTATGCTTACTTATTGAATTTTAGTTGCAAAAATTAGATACTACTAGTGATTTTTAGCTTCATATTTTGATAAATCGTAGTGTTACAAGGTTGACAAATGACAATGTTACTGGATCAACAAATGTTAATCTTTCCAGTTTAACAAATGACAACATACCCAATGACGTATCTACTTTTCCTAACGCTTTTTCCTCTTGTTTTTGACTCTAATTTGCATGATTTGAATGAAACTAAACCCGGACTGACGTTGTTTTCAACAGAACTATCATGGTGTTGTTTTTGTGCAGAAATAAAAGTTCTCAGAATCGAACGAAACTTTGCGAGGATTTTTTATACAGTAAACAATAATTTCTAGAGTCAAGACTGCTACCTCTTGAGCATTGCGTTGGTTTTCCCTTGAAGAGGAAAGGGTAGTGCAGTAAAGCAGCGTAAGTATTTCCCTCAGTTTTTGAGAACCAAGATATCAATCCAGTAGGAGACCACGCGCGAGTCACCTCGTACCTACACACACAAATAAGAACCTCGCAATCAACGCGATAAAGGTGTTGTCAATCCCTTCACGGCCACTTGCAAGAGTGAGATCTAATAGAGATGATAATAATAAGATAAATATTTTTGGTATTTTTATGATATAGATTGAAAGTAAAGATTACAAAGTAAAATAGATTGGAAACTTGTATGATGGAAAATAGACTCGGCGGCCATAGGTTTACTAGTGGCTTCTCTCAAGATAGTATAAGTATTACAATGGGTGAACAAATTACTGTCGAGCAATTGATAGAAAAGATAATAATTATGAGAATATCTAGGCATATCATATATATAGGCATCACGTCTGAGACAAGTAGACCGACTCCTGCCTGCTTCTACTACTATTACTCCACACATCGACCGCTATCCAGCAAGCATCTAGAGTATTAAGTTCACAAGAACAAAGTAACGCCTTAAGCAAGATGACATGGTGTAGAGGGATAAACTCATGCAATATGATGTAAACCCCATCTTTTTATCCTCGATGGCAACAATACAATATGTGGCATTTCCCTTTCTGTCACTGGGATCGAGCACCGCAAGATTGAACCCAAAGCTAGGCACTTCTCCCATTGCAAGAAAGAACAATCTAGTAGGACAAACTTAACTGATAATTCGAAGAGACTTGCAAAGATAAACCAATCATACGTAAAAGAATTCAGAGAAGATTCAAATATTGTTCATAGATAAACTTGATCATAAACCCATAATTCATCGGATCTCGACAAACACACTACAAAAAGAAGAGTTACATCGAATAGATCTCCAATAAAATCGAGGAGAACTTTGTATGGAGATCCAAAGAGAGAGAAGAAGCCATCTAGCTACTAGCTATGGACCCAAAGGTCTGAGGTAAACTACTCACACATCATCGGAGGGGCCATGGAGGTGATGTAGAGGCCCTCCGTGATCAGTGCCCCCTTCGGCAGAGCTCCTGAAAAGGCCCCAAGATGGGATCTCTTGGGTATAGAAGGTTGCGGTGGTGGAAATAGGGTTTCGTGGTGCTCCTGGATGTTTGTGGGGTACATGGATATATATAGGAGGAAGAAGTAGGTCGGTCGAGCAACGAGGGGCCCACGAGGGTGGAGGGCATGCCCAAGGGGGTAGGCGCGCCCCCCTGCCTCGTGGCCTCCTCGTTGATTGCTTGACGTCCACTCCAAGTCCTCTGGATCACGTTTGTTCCAAAAATCACGTTCCCGAAGGTTTCATTCCGTTTGGACTCCATTTGATATTCCTTTTGTACGAAACACTGAAATATGCAAAAAAACAACAATTTGGGGGCTGGGCCTCCGGTTAATAGGTTAGTCCCAAAAATAATATAAAAGTGTAAAATAAAGCCCGTTATCATCCAAAACAGATAATATAATAGCATGGAACAATCAAAAATTATAGATACATTGGAGACGTATCAAGCATCCCCAAGCTTAATTCCTGCTCGTCCTCGAGTAGGTAAATGATAAAAACAGAATTTTTGATGTGGAATGCTTCCTAACATATTTCTCAATGTAATTTTCTTTATTGTGGCATGAATGTTCAGATCCAAAAGATTCAAGATAAAAGTTTAATATTGACATAAAAATAATAATACTTCAAGCATACTAACTAAGCAATCATGTCTTCTCAAAATAACATGGCCAAAGAAAGTTCATCCCTACAAAATCATATAGTTTAGTCATGCTCCATTTTCGTCACACAAGAATGCTCTCATCATGCACAACCCCGATGACAAGCCAAGAAATTGTTTCATACTTTAGTAATCTCAAACTTTTTTCAACTTTCACGCAATACATGAGCGTGAGCCATGGATATAGCACTATGGGTGGAATAGAATATAATGAAGGGGTTTATGTGGAGAAGACAAAAAAAGGAGAAAGTCTCACATCGACGCGGCTAATCAATGGGCTAGGGAGATGCCCATCAATTGATGTCAATGCAAGGAGTAGGGATTGCCATGCAACGGATGCACTAGAGCTATAAATGTATGAAAGCTCAAAAAATAAACTAAGTGCGTGTGCATCCAACTTGCTTGCTCACGAATACCTAGGGCACTTGAGGAGGCCCATTGTTGGAATATACAAGCCAAGTTCTATAATGAAAAGTTCCCACTAGTATATGAAAATGACAAAACAAGAGACTCTCTATCATAAAGATCATGGTGCTACTTTGAAGCACAAGTATGGAAAAAGAATAGTAGCATTGCCCTTTTTTGGGGCCTTCTTTTTTATTATTATTTGGCCTTTCTATTTTTTTGGGACAATGCTCTATTAATGATGATCATCACACTTTTATTTATTTACAACTCAATGATTACAACTCGATACTAGAACAAGATATGACTCTATATGAATGCCTCCGATGGTGTACCGGGATTGCGATGAATCAAGAGTGACATGTATGAAAAAATTATGAACGATGGCTTTGCCACAAATACGATGTCAACTACATGATCATGCAAAGCAATATGAAAATGATGATGCGTGTCATAATAAACGGAACGATGGAAAGTTGCATGGAAATATATCTCGGAATGGCTATGGAGATGCCATAATAGGTAGGTATGGTGGCTGTTTTGAGGAAGATATAAGGAGGTTTATGTGTGATAGAGCGTATCATATCACGGGGTTTGGATGCACCAGCGAAGTTTGCACCAACTCTCAAGGTGAGAAAGGGCAATGCACGGTATCGTAGAGGCTAGCAATGATGGAAGGGTGAGAGTGCATACAATCCATGGACTCAACATTAGTCATAAAGAACTCACATACTTATTGCAAAAATCTACAAGTCATCAAAAAACAAGTATTACGCGCATGCTCCTAGGGGGATAGATTGGTAGGAAAAGACCATCGCTCGTCCCCGACCGCCACTCATAAGGTAGACAATCAAATAACACCTCATGTTTCAAATTTGTTACACAACGTTTACCATATATGGATGCTACGGGACTTGCAAACTTCAACACAAGTATTCCTCAAATTCACAACTACTCAGCACAACTTTGATATCACTATCTCCATATCTCAAAACAATCATCAAGTATCAAACTTGTCTTAGTATTCAGTGCACTTATATGAAAGTTTTTATTATGCCTAAAAGTAAGTTGCCATGTTGTTCTAAAGGAATCTCAAAATAATATAAGTGAAGCATGAGAGATCAATTATTTCTATAAAATAAACCACCACCATGCTCTAAAAGATATAAGTGAAGTAGTAGAGCAAAAACTATATAGCTCAAAAGATATAAGTGAAGCACATAGAGTATTCTAATAAATTCCAATTCATGTGTGTCTCTCTAAAAAGGTGTGTGCAGCAAGGATGATTGTGTTAAACTAAAAATAAAAGACTCAAATCATAGAAGACGCTCCAAGAAAAACACATATCATGTGGCGAATAAAAATATAGCTCCAAGTAAAGTTACCGATGAACGAAGACGAAAGAGGGGATGCCTTCCGGGGTATCCCCAAGCTTAGGATTTTTGGTGTCCTTTTATTTTACCTTGGGGTGACATAGGCATCCCCAAGCTTAGGATCTTTCCACTCCTTGTTTGATAATCCATCAAATATTTACCCAAAACTTGAAAACTTCACAACACAAAACTTAAAAGAAAATCTTCGTGAGCTTCGTTAGTAAATGAAAAGAAACCACCACTTCAAGGTACTGTAATGAACTCATTCTTCATTTATATTGGTGTTAAACCTACTGTATTCCAACTTCTCTATGGTTTTTAAATCTTTTACTAGCCATAGATTCATCAAAATAAGCAAACAACACACGAAAAACAGAATCTGTCAAAAACAGAACAGTCAGTAGTAATCTGTAGGTTTCGAATACTTATGGAACCCCAAAAATTCTAAAATAAATTGCTGGTCATGATAAATTTATCTATTAATCATATTCAAAAATAATTAACTAAATATTACTCTCCAGTAAAAAATGGCAGCAATTCTCGTGAGGACTAAAGTTTCTGTTTTTTACAGCAAGATCAAAAAGACTTTCCCCAAGTCTTCCCAACGGTTCTACTTGGCACAAACACTAATTAAACACAAAAAACAAAACCAAAACAGAGGCTAGATAAATTATTTATTACTAAACATGAACAAAAAGCAAAGAACAAAAATAAAATTGGGTTGCCTCCCAACAAGCGCTATCGTTTAACGCCCTTAGCTAGGCATAAAAGCAAGGATAGATATAGGTATTGCCATCTTTGGTAGGAAATTCTTCAATAAGACACCTATAACTTTTAGGAGTTTCTTTCTTTTTATTAATTGTCAGACTCCTAGGCACGAAATCAAGAAAATCATTTGTAGTAAAAGGTTCCTTAAGGATAGTGAGAAAATTGAGGTCAACACTTATGGATTTGAGGTCCGCATTTTCCTTACTAGAAGTTTCACCCTTATTTTTAGGAACATACATCAATTTGGCAATCTTAGCATTAGGAGGAGTGTTTTTCACGGAAGAAAAGGCAGACCCAAGGTTGGTAATAATATCCTCAATTTTATCAATTCTAGTGGAATCTTGATCTATCTTTTCATTAACCATAGGTCCCTTTTCTTTAAAAACTTTAAGAGCCACTCCTACCTTAGACCCATATTGGGTAACTTGGTTGTGGATCTTTATATCAAATTTTCAATCAACTCTACGGTAGCAACTTTATTTTCAATAATTTCAAGCCTTTGCATCACATGTTCCAAAGTTAAAGTAGTTCCATTAACCAAAAGAGGTGGTGGGCCAAACAAATCTATCATAGCATTATAAGAATCAAAAGTATGGCTACCCAAGAAATTTCCTCCGGTAATGGTATCAAGAATATATCTATTCCAAGGCGTGATGCCTACATAAAAATTGCGAAGAAGAACGGAAGTAGATTGCTTCCAAGTAGATCTATTTTGCGCATTGCAAATTCTGTACCAAGCATCTTTTAGATTTTCTCCATCCCTTTGTTTAAAATTATGAACTTCATTCTCAAGAGACAAAGGAGCGGATAAAGGTATAGCCATAACGACGAAGCAAGCGGAAAAGATGGGAACGGAAAAAGAGGGCAAATGGAAAAGAGGGCGAATAAAACGGCAAGGGTGAAGTGGGGGAGAGGAAAACGAGAGGTAAATGGCAAATAATGTAATGCGAAGGATAAGAGTTGTGATGGGTACTTGGTATGCACTACTAGGAAAAGGGCTATAGATGGAAATGACACTAATGACGCACCACATAAGTGGTGCACCATTACTATATACTAATGGCGCACCATCTATTGGTGCGCCATTAGTGTGGAAGACACTAATGGCGCACCAGGCACACGGTGCGCCACTAGTAACAATTTTTTTTTTCATTTTTTCAAACATACTAATGGCGCATCTGGGCAGAGTGCGCCATTAGTAGTTAGAACTACTAATGGCGCACCAGCCATAGAGTGCGCCACTAGTGTATTTTTTTTTACTTTTTTTGCAAAACTACTAATGGCGCACCGTTGCATAGTGCGCCATTACTAGTTTAAACTAGTAATGGGCACTTTTTTTTTCTTTTTGATATCATGAATATTTTTAAATTTCATGGGCACTTTTTGAATTCATGAATATTTTTTCAAATTTGATGATA